>NC_073722.1:55171780-55224280 GCF_023634155.1 Falco peregrinus | reverse complement strand
CCGAGTGTCAAGTTTAACCAAATAGTTATTGCTTTATCAAACAGAGTCTGCAAATAAATTAATCAAAAGCAAATATGTTCTTTGTGCGGCTCATTTGCCGGTAATGGATGGATATGAAGATTTGCCGATATTATTGTCTGTCATTCAATCTAACAAAGTGAACATTTATTGCATATATATTAAAAATTATCCCTTAATCGAGTGGGGCTGGGGTTGCAGTTATTGGAGTCTTCCCAGAGGTGAAGTCCCCTTGGATAGGAGCGGGGAGGGCTGCTCTTCGCCTCCCGTGCGATTCCCTTCGGAACATGTTTCAAAATTGCTTTAATCCACGGCTAAATTGAGCTGTTTTACTAACTGTCCACGATATCATAAACAGTTTGAGGAGCTAATAGACGAGATGTTATAAAAATAGTGGACGTAAGGCACAGAGGAGGCGATATATTCGCCCAGGAGTGATGGCCAGGGACCCAGCCACGGCAAACAAGCCCTCTTTGTCTCCCCCTTGCTTACATCATTTTCTAATTAGGCATAAAATTGTCTTCATACACTGGTATCGCTGGCTTCATAAACATAACCATTATGGTTCATAAGGACCCCATTGTGGGGTGCCCCTCTCAAAATAGAAAAGGATCTGGAGAGGCCCAGAGAAAAAAACATCCCCTTTGTTTTCTCTTTTGAGAAGACGGATGGGCAATGTCACGCAGATGATTACTTTGGACTATTAAATTGTCAGAAAGGAAGAATTTCCCTGTTAATAAGGGGGTTATGGGGGAGCGATGGAGCTGGATGCGGGATGCTGGCAAGGTGCGGTGTGCGCGGGGATGGCGGGGGGCCGCGGGGGGGACTCCGCCGCCCGGCCCGGCCCGGGGCCCTGGGAGCCGTGGGATTCCCGGCGTGGCATTCCCGGGAGCGAGCCCGGCCGTGGCTTGGTGCCACGCACCCGCGGAGCAGCGGGCAGTCCCGGCCCCGGCGCCGGGATAACTGGATGGAGATGGATGGAGCCGCCTATCGCCCCCGACGCAGTGTCAGCCCCCGGACAATTACTGTCTCCAGAGGGATGGACAGACTGACTGACACTGACCTCTGCCCACGAGCCCACTGGCGGCCCCGAGGAGCTTATGTGCAATTTGCTGGATTTCGTTTACAATAACCCGACTTGACATAAATAACTCTCCATGCTGTGTCTACGCCCGCCTGACCTCCTGAACTAGCGCGGAAACACTGCCGTATTGATCAGGGGCACGGGGTTTTTTTCTTCTTCTTTCTTTTTTTTTTTTTCTTTTTGGCCCTTGAAGCGCTCGCTCTATCCCCCGGTCCGTGCGCTCCGCCGGGCCGGTCCCGGTCCCCGCACGGGGGCGGCAGCAGGGCCCGCCCGGGTCTCCGCGCAGCGCTGGACCGAGCCCTGTTGAACCGGGAGAGCAGTCGTTTCTCCGCCGAGCCGTTTTTCCTTTAGGGCTCTTTCCTAAGGTTAAAAAGCGGCGGGAGTTAAATGTTATGTCGCGACAGCCAGCGGCCAGCCGTGCCACGCCGGGGAGGGCCGGCAGGGGAGCCTCGGGAAGGCACTGGCTCCCCGAAAGCCCGGGCTCCCGTTCGCCCTCCCGCCCCGTCCCGGCGGGGCCAGACCTTTGTCTCGGCTCCCGGCGGGAGCTCGGCGGGGCGTGCGGAGAGGGACGGAGGGAAAATAAATAACGAGGAACGAAAGTAAAGGAGGGGGAAGAGAGGAACTCCCCGGCAGAAGCCTCGAGGAGCGGGGCCGGTGTTATCCATTTAGCGTGACATATGGAAATCGCTCGGCGGACCCACAATTAAAGGAGCCGGCCCTCCGTCCTTTATTCCCCGCTAACTTTTGTATTAAATGTTAACAGCCTGGCGCTATCCATTCTGGTTCTATTACCGAGTGAATGTTGACTCCAAGGCTGCCTTCCTTTCTGCCTATTCTGGGGCTGCCTCCCACGCAGATTTATGTATTTTTGATATTAAATTCTTCCTATCATTAAGCCTGCTCTCTTGTTGACTTTCATTGACCCCTGCCCTTGTCCCCATACTTTTCCATATTTAATACAGGAACATTTTTGCCGGTGCCCTCCCCTCTTTGTTACCTCCCGGTTGACTGCCGTCCCTAATGGCATGTGCTGTTTGCTCTGTTGTTGAACTTGGTAGGGTCACATAGTCTTGTGCTGTGATATCCTCCGCATCTCCAGCCCTGCGATTCCGGGGAGGTGCCTTGTGGAACAAGCCTTTCTTCCCCTAGCTACCGGCTTCCTAATGACTTAAGCAAACACCTTCGCTAATGATCCCCCAGGCTCCCTAATCCCCTCGGGGTTTTGTTTAGCTGAACTCCTAGTGCTCTGCCTGTCCCACTGGCAGCGTGGCCTCTCTGACCTGAGACATCGCAGCTCTTCTCCTTGGAGCGGGCTGCCTTGTCCAGCTCCGCCTGGGCCAAAGGCCAGGATCATGGGAGCATTGCATGCCACCAGCTGCTTGAGGTGACACCGAGTTACAAAGAACCGCCAAAGGAAACTTCGGCTCACACAGGCAAATGAATGTGTTCATTTATCTCCTCTGACTCCGCCGTTCGCGGCGTGCCTCGGCCCTGCAGCTTGGCTGGGGGAGCGGGTGAGTGTCCTTCCGAAGAAAGATTGGCTCACTTCTCCTAGGCCGGTCTGTTCAGTATCATTATGTGACCGGTTTTCAGAATTGAAGTTGCCTGGTGTTTTGATTCTTCCCTGCCTGTGCAGTTGTGCCCTGGAGGTCCCTTCAAAATGGATGCTAATTGTTGGGGCTGCACACTGCTGCCTGCTAAAATGCCCCAGAGCTCCCAGGCCCTGCTCCTCAATGGCTTAATTGACAAGGACTTGTCTGTATTTAGGAGCAGCTGGTCCAAAGCATTGGCACATCAGTGCAATCTTAACACAGCATCCCTAGCCTGGAGGAGTATGAGGGTAAACGTGGTTAAAATGAAGGAAGATTTATAGCCGGCCCCCTTGGGTAATGCGACAGAAGACAGCTACCAAGATTTTCCCTAGTAGGGGTTTCATTCATCAGCTTCCCAGCCTTGGTAACGTGTCTAGGAGCCACGTTCCAGCTATTATTAATAATAGGAGGTGGCCATTTAGCACAATTAGGCAGGTGACAGTATTCCACAATAATGCGTGGCCCTGAACGAGACGGGGAGCCTCTAGCAAACGGAGCAGCGCCGGGGCTGGTGCAGCGCCCGGGTGCGGGCTGGTCCGGGGGGCAGCCAGCCCCCCCGCTTGCGAAGCCCCCCGCCCGCGGGCCAGGGCGCTGCCATCCAGGTCCTGGCAGGCACGGGCTCACCCTGCTCCTGCGAGGAGGGATGGCAAAGAGCTGCTCCCGCCGAGCTGCCTCCTCTAAACCCTGGATTCAGCCCTCTGAAGACACACATCGGGTTAAAAAATCATCCTCCACCTCGTCTCCGAATCCTAAATTAAGGCTTTCTTTCATTTCGGATGCACGGGTGAAATATATGTATTTTTTTACCCACACTCTTACAACGCTTCTCCTGAGCTTCCCGTTTACACCATTTAAACTTACTTGATTTCTAAACGGCAAAGCCCGGGTTTATTTTCTGCACGGGGTTATTCAGCATTTTACAAAGAAGGTTTATGGAGCGGCTTAAAACTAAGGGTTTTTTTGTTGTTGTTGTTTTGCAATGTGTGGGAAATACTTTTCTGTTCACACAGTTCGCCCTATGAATAGGGATAATAGGTTCGGGATCCTCATTGAAATTTGAAGTTTTTAAACATAAATTCCCTAACTTTTGCTCGTTTTCTCAACTTTTTTCGTAGGAACAATGCCAACATTGAAGCCCTCGGTTGGAGTCTGCACAGTTGGAGATCTTTGGTGCCATTTTAGACATCTTTGGATTTCATCAATCAAACTGACTGCAATTTTCCATAAAAACCCTGAATTTGGGTCAGAAAGTGGGCAAAGCAGATAAAGATCATTCGAGCTGTCTTATAAGATGATAAATAGATATCCTTTCAGTCCAACAATGCAAGAAGTGCAGTTTTGTAATTCACTTCCATTGGTTTTGAATGCAGTGAGTCGAAACAATTTATACATGTTTTCCCATGGTTAGAAGATGTCTTTACATACTTGTCAATAGTAGCTTGACCTTTTTCCCTACTGAGCTACGAAGAGGTGCTTTTTTTTTTTTCCTTCCAGAGTACAGAAAAGGGTTGTTTTGGGTTGGGTCCCCCCCCTCCCCTCCCCTTTCTTTTAGCGACTTAATACGTTATTTCTTCTCACCCGAGGTTTAAGCAGCTGGTAGGTGGTTCACCCCAGCTCGCCACTCTGTCGAGGAGGTATTTTTGATTCGTGCCGCGATAAGCGAGCGGCCCAAGCGTGATTTTAGCCAGACCTGTTGGATTTGCTGTGTATTCTTGAACTTGGGAGAAAGGTCATTCGTTTCTAACAGGGGAGAAGTCCTAAAAGTCTCGGGCGGAGATCTCGGTGGATTCTGCCAACGTGCCACAGCTGGCAGAGCCCTGCCGTGGGGCCGAGGGGAGGGTTTCTGCCTCCAGGGATTCTGGCCGCTCCCTGACTCAGTCCCACAGCTCCCGGCGGGAGGGGGAATGCCCTGCAGGGGGAAGTCCGTGCTGGGGCCACTCCGTTAGATGCTCCGCGCATCCCGGCGGGACGGGGAATGGCAGCTCACGTCGTGTAGGAGGCCCGCGCAGGTGTGGAAACACAGTTAGGTGTTTCGGAAAGTAAGCTAGGAGCATTGGCCCCGGTCAGCAGGATGGGGAAACTGAGGCAGGGAGCTGCTTTCCCACGGCTGGTACCGGCAGTGGCCCGGGCCTCGCAGACCCCTGCCCACCGCTCTGAAGCGAAGTGAAGGATCCTTCTGGGAAGAGGGCAGGCAAGAAGGATACATATTTGGGAGGCTTGAACCCCTCCACACTTCCCCGGGGATTTGCCCCGGCGGGCAGCCCACCGGCTCCCTACGCTCTGCCGGCGCCCAGCCCGCCCCGTCCCCCAGGGCAGCCTGCCGCAAACCGGCCCAGCCCGGGCAGAGGAAGGTGGTGGAGGGAGGAGGACCAGGCATCACCACCTTTTGCCTTTCCTCCCCTCGCCTTGAACAAGACAGCCCTACTAAGTGCTGAACACTCCCCGCTAATAGATAATGACCTGCGGTGTGCAGCTGCCTCCTGCTCCTCAGATAAAGGCTGCCTTTACTTTAATTACATTTGTAACATGAGCGCAGTAGGTTCCCAACTAAAACAACCCAGAAACGGCAGCATTCACGTTGCGGCGGGCACAGCCGTCCTCCCGGAGCACCCGGACCCTTCTGCACAGCGCAGACGGGGTCCCCAGCCTCTCGCTGTCCCCTCTTGGCGGGGGGGACACGACACAGCTGGGCGGGGGGAAGGTGGCCCACTGCCCAACGCTATTTCTGCCTCTTTGCAAAGGACCACTTGGAAAGGCGGAGGGAAAGGATTAAAGCAGCTCCGTGGACGCTCGTGGCTTCCCACGGGCTCCGTGGATGTGAAGCAGAGCAATTCACGCCGTGCAAATTTCGGGGCTGCGAACAGATCCCCTCCCTGTGGCGGATCTTGGGTGAAATTCCACCTAAATGGGGTAAAAAACGTCTCCCTCCTTCCCCCTAAAGCGAAGACGTTTGATATCCTCCCTTCTTCCAGCGCTTCTGCAGAGCCGCAGGGAGGGAGGGAGGGGAGGATGCTCCGCAGCGGTGCGCGGAGCCGCAGCTACGGCGAAGCTGAGCGGGGCCTTTGCCCGGCGCGGGGGAGCAGAGCCCGCGGTGCCGCCCGGCTCCGAGCACTGGGGCTCAGCCCACCCGTGTGCCGGTCCAGGGGCGGGCTGGCAACCGTGCGGCCACGAAAGCAAAGCCAACCGGTAGCCCCCCGCAGCTGCAGTGGGGCTGCGGGAGGTTTGGGGACACCTGAGCGGAGACAAAGCACGTCTCCGGACTCGGGCTGCTTAAAAAATGCCCCTGTGTGTTAATGACTCCGCAGCCGGAGGTTGGCTGAGACAGGCGGCAGTAATTACAGATTAAGATTTTGGGGACAAGCCACTCATATTAGGGTTACATTTACAAACAGCGCGATAAAAACAGTAGTTTGTTTCTTAGGGAGCTTTCCACTCCGTGCTAAACGTCAAAAGCCAAGCTATACACAGGTAAAAGGATTTCTTCCTTGCCTCCTTGCCCGCGGTGTCCCCAAGCGAAGGCCCGCGGGACTGCGGTGCCGCTGCCCCGGCCGCCCCGGCCGCGGGCTCGCAGGGGCGGACGCCGCGCCGTCGGCGGGGAGATGTGGGGCCGGCACCGCAGGCGGCACCGCGGCCCTGTGCCGCCCCCTCCGCAGCCCCTGCTTGCTCCGGGTTTTTTCTTTTTATTTCTATTATCTCTTCCCCCCCCCCCCCCCCGCCATTTTCCCTTCTTTCAGTCTATCAGGCAAATACTGAAGGACACACTTGAGGCTAAAACTGATCTTGGAAATACCTACTTAGGCCCTTTGTCAGTGAGTATCTCTTCAGCCACGGCTACACGGTGCCTCCCGAGGGGGATGGGGTTGGCAGGACACCTCTAAGGGGAGACCCGGGATGTTTTCACACGCGGAGCGCGGCTCACGCACCTGCTGAGCGGGGCGGGGGCGGGCGGCGCTGGCGGGGCCCTGTCGCCCTGCCCCGAAGGGAAATCGATAACCTGAATGTCATCCCCAGCCACTGGCACCAGCCGGTTAACGATTCAGCCGGGCACCCTTCTCAGCAGCGGATGACTTACTCAGGATGATAATACACAGTTACAGATTTTTTTCAGTCGATCTGGCTTTTAGCGATGGGAATAACCCTCCTGGCTCCGTACTGTTCCACTCCCCTCCGTCCGCCAGGTGTGGGGGTGGCTTTGGGGCCACTCGGCCCCCCCGGCCTGTCTGAGGTGGGGACCCCCCCATTCCTTTCCTTTCCTTTCTTTTCCCGGGCGGGCCAGTGTAGCCGGACGCTCACCCGGCGGCCGGACGGGGAGCAGCGCTCCCGACATACCGGGCCGCAGCGAGCCCGGGACGGCCGGGACGGTGGGCGGCGGGCGGGCGGGCGGGGAAGCGGGGCGGGGGCCGGGGGCCGGGGCCGAGGGAGGTGCCCTCGGCCGGGGCAGGCGGTGCCACTCACGCCGGCGGGGGGCTCGCAGCTCGCTGCTGCCCCGCTACCCGGTCTCTCAAAGCCCCTTTCAGCCGCTCTGCGGGCTCCTCACCGGAGGAGGCTGGAGCTACATAAAAGCGCATTATGAAAATTATAATATCGGGCCCAGAGCATGTCCGCGGAGGCAGCTCGACAGCTTTCAGGCATTGAGCTCCCGTTCAGCTGGGCTGAGCTGTAAAATATCCATTTGAATTCGGTGCCTGAATGGAGCAGCAGCAAGAACAACAAGGACCGGGGCAACAGAGCTCCCTTTATCCGCCCTGCGACTTCCCCCTGCTTGGCCATTCCTCTCCTGTTGCACCTTTCTCGCTTTTGGGCAAATTCAAGGGCTTTTCTTCTTCTCTTTTCTTCTTTTCTCTGCGCGGGAAGGGGGGAAGGAGTGCCGGGGGGACGTGTGCAGGAAAGGCCCCGTGCCCTTCCTTGCCTCCCTCCCCGCAGGATGCTCCGCGGAGCCGCTGGCTCGTCTGGCTGCAGTGCCGGAGGGGGGAGAGGGGGGTAGTACCAGGCACGCCCTGCCAGGCAGAGCCGAGCGCCCGCCGGCACTCAGCTCCGCGGAGGGGAAAGAAGCCTCTTCCTTCAGCCCGGAGAGCGGCCCGCTCTGCTGCCTGCCTTAGCTTAGAGCATCCCCAAACCCTGCGACGGTGCCACCGTCGAGCCTCGATGCGAAAAGAGCCGCTTCGTGCTTTTGGCCCCACAAACCCCAAGGAGCCAGGGGTGGGGAGCGACGAGGGGAGGGGGTCCCAGCTCTGGCAGATATGATCTATGGAGACAGATGAGCCGACCTGCTATTCAAAATACTATCCATTGTGTTGGTAATGGCCCGGTTATGACTGGAATAACCCCTTTAATATTAATAGATCCTTTTAAGGCTGCGGTTTCCTGGGTGCTGGGCAGGCGGGCGAGCAGCGCAGGTGTTGGGGCAACCTGTGCAGGCGGTGGCCCGGCCGCAGCGTTCGGCGCAGGCAGCGAGCAGGTGCTGGCGGGACGCGCACCCTCTGCGCCCGGGCGAACAAAGGCTCGGCTCGCCCGGGGTCTGCGAGCATGAAGAATTGTTTAATTTCAGGGGAAAGTGAAAGGCTCTGCTTCTGCCGGGACGTGACATTTCCTGTGGTGAAGCCTGCATTGGCTGCTAATAGAGATCTAATTGATGGGTGAAGTCCCATTTCCGCGCTTTCTCCTTTATTGCTCCATCCAGTCTGTTGCAAAATATAACCTTAATCTGATTTAGCAATTCCTCCAGGATTCGGTGCAAGCTTACAGCACAGGAAAAATCGTTATTAAAAAAGTTAAAATACAGACTTGGATTCAGTGCATTGCCTTTTTTTTGTTTGTTTGTTTGTTTTGTTTGTATTTTTTTTGTTTCTTTCTTTCTTCCCTTTTTTTTCTTTTTTTTTTTAGATCCACCCCTACCCAGGCTCCCGGCGTTTAACACGTTCCCTTTGGGTAATCTCTCCGGGTTTTATGCCTATTAATATCAGGAGGGATCGGCGATAATGCAGCCGCCCCTTTGTTTTAAATGCAAATGTCAGCATTTCGGAGCCGAGATGCGGGGCGGCGGCCGCAGCAGCCGCGGCGGAGGGGCGCACCGCCGCCCGGGGCGGGCCAGGCACCGGTAGTTTGGCGGTTGACGTCGTCAGAATGAAAATATAACGATAAATAACCGCCAGCGCGGATTTGCTGGACCTGGTTTTTCTCTCCTTTCGTTTATTTCCAAAAGGCAGGGCGGGACCCAGAGGCCACTGGCCCGCTCGCTGCAGGCCCACAGGCAGGGCGTGTGGCGGGCCCGATCCCCGGCCGGCCCGGACAGCGGCGGCCGGGCCCCCCCGGCTGGCACGGGCACCGGCAGCGGCAGCGGCACCGCGGGGCTGAGGGACGGGCCCGGCCGAGCTGCCGGCTGCCGCCGCGGGCCCCGAGAGCTCGGGCGGGGCGGGAAGGGGGTTTCAAGCTGCCGTCCGGCGGGGACGCCCGGCCCGGCTCACGTACGGAGGCAGCGGACAGGGCAGGGAAACTCCTTTTGATTCTTTGCCTTCCCCCCCCCCCCCCGCCCTCCATCCGCGCTGAGACAGCGAGAAGGAGTGTACAGGCATTCTGGACCTATACAAACTCTCTTCAGTGCCCCTTGATAGGTTTAATGAGGCGGAACGCGATGAAGGGGATTTGAACCGGTCTAAATGATTGATGAAGCCTGGGGCAAGGCTGAGCTTTTTCCGGATAAAGCCCCATACATCCCCGGATAATGGCTGGGTAGTGGCAGGGCTGGGCTCCTTCAAAAGCCGTGGCCCAGGCGCATTGAGAGGAAACAGGGAGGGAAGGTGCTCTGTTGTTACCTAATCAGCCCGTGCACTGAGCCACCAGCCGCCCGGAGCCGGCGGGGCTGCCCGGGAGCCAGGCGGGTGACAGGGGCATTGCTGACACACCCGCACACGCACTCGCACACCCGCACGCACGCACGCGCACACCCCGCGCACCCCCGCCGAGCCCCGCCAGCCCCAGCCCACGCAGCTGCCGGCCCGCGCAGGGGGGGGCCCGACCCCGACCCTGCTGCCCCCACGGCATGGCCTGGCACGGCATGGCGTGGCCTGGCACGGAACAGCCTGGCATGGCATGGCATGGCCTGGCACAGCACAGCCTGGCCTGGCCTGGCCTGGCACGGCCTGGCATGGCACAGCCTGGCATGGACCGGCATGGCATGGCATGGCATGGCATGGCCTGGCACGGCATGGCATGGCTTGGCACGGCACGGCCTGGCACGGCACAGCATGGCCTGGCCTGGCACGGCCTGGCATGGCACAGCCTGGCATGGACCGGCATGGCATGGCATGGCGTGGCATGGCACAGTGTGGCACAGCATGGTATGGCCTGGTGCAGTCTGGCACAGCACGGCACAGCGTGGCATGGCAAGGCATGGCATGGCATGGCACAGCCTGGCATGGCATGGCGTGGCACAGCCTGGCGCAGCACGGCCTGGCAGGGCCTGGCACAGCCTGGCACAGCCTGGCACAGCACGGCATGGCCTGGCACAGCATGGCATGGCACAGCAGGGCACAGCCTGGCACAGCATGGCTTGGCATGGCACAGCTGGTATGGCACAGCCTGGCATGGACCAGCATGGCATGGTATAGCCTGGCATGGCGTGGCGCAGCACGGCATGGCCTGGCACGGCACAGCCTGGCACGGCATGGCCTGGCACAGCACGGCATGGCCTGGCATGGCACAGCTTGGCATGGCACGGCACAGCTGGCAGCTCTCACTGGCTGATGGCGATGGGCCTTAGAGTGAGGGGCCTTGGGTCCACCCTTAAAGGCAGAGCCCTCCTGACACACCCCAGACCAGGGTGTTGGTGGTGGAGGTGGTGCCCATAGCAATGTGGCCACACACCTGCAGCACCTGCAACATCCCCCCCTCCAAACACAGACAGGGGCATGGGCATGTGTGTGCCAGGGCAAAAGTGAGCCAACAGCCATGGGTGTTGCAATGGTAATAAAAAGCAGTGTTGAAACGTCTGTCATCTTTAATGTCTCAAATATGCTGGTGGAAGAGGGCCTACAAATCTGATGTCATATCCCATGGGGTTGTGAGGTCCCCAAGGCTCCCCAGCCGAGCTGGCCACTTTCTCTGGCTGGGAGAAATGTAAGCCCAGCCCCTGGGGAAGGTGAGCATTGTGGCAGGCATCCATTGCGGCCTCGGTAGGATGGTGTTGCTGGTGGAAGGCTGTTCTGGCAGGTGGGGCATAAAACTGAGTCCCCCATCCTGACTTGCAAGGAGTAATGAGTGTCCTGCTACAGTGGCATGGTTAGATTTGGGTAAACCTTTCTCAGGTTAAGCCCCCCTTTTTTTCCCCAGGACTAAAATGGCTTTTTTGAGGTAAACTAAAACTAATGCCACATAATGGCTAGATGAAAAAGCTTTTATTTTATAAAGAGTGATATGCAGACATAGCCCATTGAACATAATAGCCTGCAATGAAGAGGCTTATTCAAGTCCCACAGAAGTAAGGAATTCACGGATTAAAACGTGCAAGATGAGTATATGTACATGGGAACAGACATTTGGTGTGCCCAAGTATTGTCTAAAATCAGTGGTAGGAAACAGTCCAGTGTAAAAATCTGTCCTCTTAAGGAGTGATCTTCTAAACCTTGCCTGTGTCTTTCCCCTTAGTAATCAAACATGGTCTGATTGCAAGGGCAAGAACATGTTGAGATCCTGCATTTAGTGTTCCTGGGATGGATGAAAAATCCTCCACAATACCTTGTATTTTTCAGTACAGCAAAGTGCTAGAAACAGTCTTTTCCCATTTTGTACTACCTGAAAGTGCATCATGAAAAGAGGCAGTTTGAATTATTTGTAGCAATAGGAACGGGTTGTGGGAAAAAAGGATGACTATTCATTTTTGCACTTCATCACTTATCCCCTTGGCTTTGATCATTCATCTTTGGAACCAACACCTTGATCCCAAATCAGATAAAACTTTTACTGTAGTCAGCAAAGCTGAAATCTTGTTCACCTTATGAAATCCCACTGACTTCCAAGGAACAATTCACACCCGCAGAATGAGCGGATTTAAGAGAGACAAAAGTATCAACCCTTACAGATGTGAACTGCATGCTCCTCCTCAGCTGCCTTGGGGTGAGAGTGCTCACACTGGTGGTCAGCAGCAAAGACAAAAAAAGCCCACCTCGAATAGAGTAACTCAGCCAACTTTATACCATGCAATATTTCCTGAATGCCAGGAAGTTAAGCAAGAGTAATAGAACAACTTTTTAAAGAAATATGAAGGGTGAGTCATGATTATTGTTGTCTTCCAAAAGCAACAGTGCTTTGGAAAAAAAAAAAGGACAAAAGAAATCAGTGAGTTAAATGAAATTATTAGTACAGTTTAATTTGTCTCTGAAAAGCAAAGACATGTGGGACAACAGAAAGAGAATCTGCTGGTTGTCTTTTCCTAGCGAAGAACTTTGTTACATCTATTAAAATCCTTTTATCTATGCATTATCATGATTATTTTATTATTATTATAGTTTTATTTATTATTGACAATAACATTACAGCATATTCTATCCTACTCTGCATCCAAGGATCTCAAGGCATTTACAAGCATTAACGAATGAGTAGGGCATGAGAAAACAGTTATTTTGCATTTAGTTACTGGCTTCTTCCTAAAGATTTTAATGCACGTGGAGTTTCACAGTTTGGAAACAATGTCAGGGCAAATATTATTTATCTACTTTTTGTATGAGAAAAAGATGTGCCATGAGATAACAATCAGTGTATACTTTGACGTGGAAATGGGCTCTCTAGTATTAAAGAAAGATCAGCATCCAAGCCTGATGATTGCAAGTCTGATTTCTTACCAGCAAATCCCTGTCTCGGCTCTATTGCTTCTGATACTGAAATGTCTCCTTCCTCCTGGCCAGGAAGACCAGCATTTACTGGCTCCATGCTGGAGTATCCAAGTGTCCCACCCTGCTCTGTAACGCCTCTCCTCTCCTGGGGTCTCCACAAAAAATACTGCACCAGCACTCTAATGGGTCAGCCAGGTGGGTTTATGAGTAATGTGGTTACTCTCCTGACTCCTTTGGTTTTTTAACTGCCAGACCTGCATGGAATCCATGATTTGGTTAACTACATTGCTTCACACAATGTAGCCTCTTTATCCTGCGCACTTTCTTTCCCAAATATGCAAGGTGGAACAGAAGAAGTTAAGAGAGCCCAGAAAGTTGGGGGCAGTAACCAGCCAGGGGGGCTTCTGCAGGCACAACATCCATGGGAGCAGAGCCATCAGAGGCACTGGAAACTGCAAAGGCCTGGAGCCTGCCAGCTACCCCCTCCTTTTTTATTTTTTATTTTTTATTTTTTATTTTTTATTTTTTATTTTTTATTTTTTATTTTTTATTTTTTATTTTTTATTTTTTATTTTTTATTTTTTATTTTTTATTTTATTTTTTATTGAGGTAGAAAATACAAATTCAAAAGTCCAGTATCTTCCTTGCAGTGATTTGGTGGAAACTGTTCATAAGTTTCCTCCTTCCACAAGGGTCTGCTGCAAACAGAGGAATAGTAGGCTTGTTTGATCTTTTAATTCAAAAGATGTTTTCTTCCTAATTAGTGATAACAAAACTCCACAATGATATGAGGTCTTTTGCAGCTCATGTCAACAGACACTCCTTTATATGACAGAGTTATCTCTGTGTGTGCAACTAGAATATTCCTCCGATGAAGTGCAGGGTCAAGTGATAAAATGCATTTAGCCTGTACTCACCTGCTTAAACCAGCACCACTAGTGTGTGAACTGGTGTTAGATTAGAAAAGTCAGACAAAA
Organism: Falco peregrinus; assembly: GCF_023634155.1. Lineage (NCBI taxonomy): Eukaryota > Metazoa > Chordata > Aves > Falconiformes > Falconidae > Falco > Falco peregrinus. Next base: position 55,210,782 of record NC_073722.1, on the reverse strand, counting down.
CCTTCTAGTTTCCTCCAAACACAGAATTCCCTCTGTCAGAATCCAACAGGCCTGATGCCTGCACGGATAAATCCTGTGAGAGATGTGTTTAATAACTAGCATTTTAGGGGCTGAGGTAGACATGGTTTCCCCTGAGAAAGTCAACCGTGTGCCTAGCTTTTGCTATATGAAGTCAAACAGACGATTCTCTTATTTTAGTGAAGGCTTATGCCAACCAGCTTTCCAGAACATGACCATCTCACTGGGGCTTGCAGCTAGATTCCTTTTTCTGATTAATGTCTTTTAAAGGTCTTGCTTGGGTGGATTTTCTTTTTCACACAAGCTGAACTCAAACTGATTTTTTTCTTTAATAGGAAAAATCCAACTCTTACTCATTTCAGGAGATTGCTAGGAACATACCACCCACTGTTCCACTGGCGTTTTGTTTCAGACTGTCCTCTGGGCTCCCATGTTGGGGGACACTCTTGGGCGAATGCACACGAGCACACTAACATACAGCCCAAAGGGCGGGATTGCATAAGCCTTATTTACTCAGGAAGTCAGACCAAAAAATCCTTAGAGGTTTCCTAAGTAGTTCTCCTGGCAAACATGTGGAATATTTACTTAAGTGCTTAAGTTTTTGGGGTTTTGTCTTTTAACAGGAAAATGCCAGCTTTGCTGTTTACAAGTGAGGTGGTCACGGAAGACTGAAGAATGTAAAATCTTTATACCTATTACAGATATTCAGAACAAAGCAGATAGGAACTTCTGCCAACATCTTCCAGGCTGGACGCTTGTGTTGATTGCATATGTGTGCATCTAAATGGAAAACAGCTTGTATGCAGAGATGCTGAGCTGTCACCGTGAGGTATCTTACTATGGTCTTATTTTCTCTGTGGAGGAAACGCTTCATATTTGATTAGAATTCCCACTTTTATTTAGAATATTTTCTTTGTGAACAGAGTCTCTTTTCTCATTGGGCGCTGCCATAGGCAGGCGTTTGAAAGCATCTCAGCCCTTTAGATTGCTCCAACAACAGAAGCACAGGCAGTGAAATGAGCAACAAAGATTAGCGGTGCTGTGTCCCCATTGGCTTTTTTGCAGAGGCTCCTCCTGTCAGCAGTCACTTATTATAACAGAAGAACAAAGTGCCGAAGCTGCCTGCCGCTCCATTCAGCTGTGTGGTTGCCCAGGCAGGCAGGCAGGCCAGCAGCCAGAAGCCAGCAGGCAAGATTTAACAGCCATGCTTCAAAACGCTGGTAACAGCTATCAATGGATCCATAACTCCCAGCTCTCCAGATATGGGGTCATCTTTCAATACTACCCCACTGTCATATACAACATTTGTCTTGTCCTGCATTCAACTAAGTGTGTCAATCTGTGGGGTGACTCTATAATGCACATATACAATAGCACAATGAAAGCAATAATCTCCCACCCAGTCTCTTTATTTATTTAAGTGCTATTACAAAGTTTCCTGCAGCAAAGGGAAGCTGGGAGGCTACAACCTACTCCAGCCATGCAGCAGCTATCCAGATGAAAGAAAGAATGTGGTGACTTAAACAAGTTACACGTTTCTGTGACTTTTTTTTTTCCTCCCATCCTGACACCACCACCAAGTGGTATGGAGAGAGGGGAGTGGGGAACTGACTTCACTAACATTTCAAAATGTGTAGCACAAAAGGAAGCAGAAGTCCTAATAAATAAAATTTGTGATTCCTAGGCAATTAGTTTTCCTTCTACATTTTTTAAAGGAAATATTTGCAATTTATAACTATTATGAGTAAAATGCAAATGCAAGACATATAAAATAGCTTAAAGCTTTCTCAGTTTAATGATTTTGTGGCTCTAGTTTTTGAAGTCCTAATATCATTATGTATCTTTAACATAAATAACTTCCACAGTAGCAAGATGACTCCTCAGTTCACAATTCTGTTCAGAAAATTACAACGAAGTACTAGATATTTCTGTTCTCAGCATCATTGCATTAATTGCACAAAGACCACATTTGGCTAATGTTCATAAGCGTCATAATTAATCAGAGTTCATTCTTGCTCTACTATTGTCTCAACACACCATAGATTCCCCTTTACAAGAGCTCACACCTCCTGGGCCCAGCCGTAAATAGACATTTCAAGGATCTCTTACGATGAATGCATCTCCTCCGCTACCTGAACCGACCAGGAACTTCTGGGACTGTTTGCCAGAATCAAGGTAGCCGCCCGATCTCTGTAAGTTTCTGCAGGTCAGTAAGAGCTATCCACTGACTATAAAATATTTGTAGATGCCACCATGCCTTATTCTTATGTGTTTATTACAGTGTCTGACGGTTCTGCTAGCAGGTATGGAACCCTTTCTGCTTGGTCTCTGCCCTAAGGCAAACAGAGATAACTGTCTTGAGATCATTGAACAGCCTGTATTTTACACTCTGTCCCAAATACTGTCCACCCTACAAACAGTCCAGCCGTATCTGACTTCCACTGAGAAGCTGAATACAGACTAAAAAGCCAGATAGGAAAAGTCTGCTCATATAGGCAGATGACCTGACAAAGCAGCACAGCAAAGGTGTGTAGCAAGAAGTTCAATACTTCACAAAAAATATCAAATATTCCAGGATGGAAAGTTTTTCTGGTCAGCACACATTTGATTAAAGTTGTGCAAGATATCCTCTGAGGCGTTCTTCAAAAAATCCTTTCAGCCTGATAAAAAGGAAAGTTCCTTTAATTATTTTCTGGAAAACTAATGAAAAAACCCAAAGGTTAGAATGGGTAAAAATGCCAGATGCACACCTTCACCACAAACGATCAGCAATATTGAGGAGAATAAGAACACACATGTTAACACTATATCCTATAGACAACAAAAAGCAAAAAGGGACTGCTCCATCAAAGCCATTCACAGCCCACCTTAGAAGGCAGGTGGTGGCCCATACCTCTCCCGAAGGCTGTAGCTGCAAGTACCTGGAGTGGAAGGACCTACAGACAATTGTGCAGTGCTGGAGCACCTTCTCCATGAACATTGGGTAGGCTTCGGACTAAAGCAAAGGAGGGACCCTCAGAGGAAGATACTGGCCTGCTCAACAGAGTGGGCTCTGAGCCAGTGTGTGTGGGCGTGGGTTCCTTGTTAAACTGGGTTCTGCTCGCTTTGTTGCGTTGTGAAACAGTTTCCATACCTAATTCTGTTTCAAGAAAAATAAAGATACCAGAGTCCTAAATGCACTTGCTTGTAAAAGTTTGACTATGGGAGATCTTAGTTGCACTTATGAGCCTTTCCTCAGTGCTTAATAAGCTGGCCAAATAATGGAAGAGAATTTATGTGAACGTCACGAACAAACCAGTCCTGCCTGCTGTTCTCCTACAGCTCTTAGTCTGTAAAGGTTGGGACAGGTTTTCTGTGAGAAGCTCACAGGACACAAGTAATGGCGGGATGAAAGCTATGGTGCTGGAATAGATCAGAAATAAGTTAAAGGTTATCTATATAAAGCCATAGAAAGGGTAGTTAAAAACTTAATATGATAAAACTTTTATAGGGAGACCTGAGAGTATTTGCAATGAAATGTTTGTTAAAACAAAGACAAAACTCCTCATGTTTTAAATTAAATCTTCCAAACTCTATTCCTCTTTCAACAGTTCTTCTCAGAAGGGCTGGTGCCAGGATTTTTAGATCTTTAATGTTGACAGTGATCAAAAAGGCCAAAAATGGTCTCAATGGTGCATTGGCCTGGTTCCCTATAGCAACTCCTATCCTCAGGAACAATTGCATCCAAGAGTCTGATCTCTCCAATGAGATAAACTAAAGGGACAACTTCACACAAGATTTACCGCTTTCAAAATAAAAATCTTTCTTCCAATGAGTATTTCTAATGTTAAACAACCATAAAGTTGTGGTAACTGTAGTGCAGTAACAGGATCAAGTAACTAGAAAATGCTGAGTACATCATTTAGCTCATAGTCCTAACTGAGGCAAAATTTGCCTAAAAGCAAAGGAGCGAGGATTTCAGGACGTGCCCCATTGCTGCCCCTTCCATTTTCTTCCAGCGCTTACTCCCATTCTCAGCACAAGTGAGAGGTGGGAGGTGTGCTAGGTATGAGCACGGCAGTGATGGTGGCAGCATGTTTGTTACAGAATGTAATTGAAAGTACACAACAACTGGAGCTGGCTCACATGGGGCCAGACCATACGCATGTTGCATGTGCACAGACAGAAGTTCTAATTGTGATAGCTACGAAGAGCAGACAGAGTCACTGGGAAGTGAGCTGGTTTCTGTAGATGTCTCCTTTCAGAAAGTAAATGCATCTCCTAAAAGACCATCTTCAGGAAACAATTTTTATGTATGCGTGTGGGGTTGTGTGTGTGTAGCAACTCTCTACATAAATGCAGTTGTTTGAAAGAAGCAGGATTTTCAGCAGTGCTGTAATATTTGTATATCTACACAGTCACTATCTATTCCATATACACAAACATCCGCCTACCCAGAAAATAATTGTGGATAATTCAATGTTCAGATTTGATAATGGATGCTCAAATAAATATGAGAATTCCAAGCAAATTTGTGCAAATGAAAAAAGATTTCCTCTGACATAATGGCATGGTGCAAGGCTGTCTGTAATGAGCTGTAATTTGTCTGGAAGAGCATTTTAAAGGGGTTGATCCATCCACTGGAAGACCAGCAACTGCTCTGAGACTAGAAGCAATGAGCCAGCCTGCCTTGTCTCAGAGGAAATTACACCACAAGCAGGCCAAATTTCTGACAACTTCCATAAATTATTTCAGATTTTCATATTTCAAATTTCATCTGCATTCATCATGTGAGTTTGACTGGGGAAAAATGTCTAGGAGGAGCTCTGCTAGCATTCAGTGCAGCAGTCCCAGGAGCCTGCCCTGGGACTAGATAATTGAATTTAGTTTTGATTAGATTATTCTTGCTGCAGTCTACTGCCAATCTGAAGTATTGTGCCTTCTCTTCTACTTAACCTTCCTGCCCCATGCCTGCTCCAGCCTGCATGCAGCTCTCTGTATTGCAGAATATATTTGAACAATCAAACTTAGGAGTTATTATTTTGCTTTCCATTGTCCATCCTTATAAAGGCACACATCTTTCACTGGGTTCCCTCTTCCCTGAAATCAGATTACTTCTTTTTTTTAAGTTTGTAATATTGTTTACCATTTTCAGTGGAAAGTGCCCTGTAATTTAGGTGGAAAATCTAAAATCATTACTACATCTCTGGATGATGCAACATACCATAAATGAGGATCATTTCTAAACCAGCTATAATCATCACTGGGCAATACACATGAGAATAAGAACAGGTAAATAATGAATTCATCCATCTATTTAACTAAAAATCTATTGTTAGCCAAAGTTATTAATCAAATCTTTAGCTAGTGGTCAATAGAAAAACAAACGAAACACCCTCACCCCCACCCCCCCAAACTAGCTTCACAGTCTTTCTCTGAAAGTCATCCATTAGAAATGCAGAATACGAACTTTTAGCAAAAAAATTCAACCCCAAAAATGAAACACATTTATGAAAGAAGTGTGGCAGAACAATAACAAGAAAACCCCTTCATATGAAATGCATCTAAATGGACATAACGTTATTACTAGCAGTAACAATATGCAATAAATACTTCTTAATGTATAGGCATTTTTTTTCCCCATTTATAGAATATGACTAAATTGATACATGTTTCAGGAGCAAAATATGTGTAACTCTCCAAGTTGTAGTCTGGATTATTAGAAACACAGATAAGGTAAACAAAGCTAATGCTGTTCTTTAAGTAATATCTATCACTTCCCCGTTATTGAGTTATTTCTTTTAACAATATAGGGGGTTTTGATGCTATGTGTCTGAACTGAAGAGTTTAGATTCTTTATTGTTCTCCATTTTGATGAAAAAAATTGAATTGGGGGCTGTTATATTGAGTTTTGTTCCGTAAATATACTGAAATCATATTTTTGTTAGAAACTATCAATAAATCCAGTATAAGAAAAGTAATAAGATACAAATATGAGCAGGACCTTTGCAAAGGAAATATTACAAAGAGAGTGTGCCCATAAAATATATTAGGGAATGTGCTTTCTCCCTTGTGTTCAAAGAAAATGCTGAAGGAATTACAGGGAACTGTGTTATTTTTAATACAGATACAACACATGAAATCAGATGAATGTAACTGCTGGGGGATAATGTTCAAGAAAATGATCAAACATGAACTGCTAATGTATAGGTTGTCTTAGAAGGCCGTTATTTATTAGCCTGAAGATTTGTTTCTCATTAACACAATTTACCAATGCAAGGCATCTGGCTCCAAAAAATGACTACATGTGTACACATACAGCTATACACACCCTCTACTTGTATATTTGGAGTCATATGTATAAATAGATACGTGCATACACATGCAGTTATTTTGTATATGTATATACACATAAATACACAGATGGGTCTGTATTTTTTGTATGATTTCTGTTAGTCTAAGAAAGGACTTACCACCAACAAGATCTGGGGAAAACAAATGCTGATGAGAGGGAGGGAAAGATTAAACACAGCAAATGAGTGTGGAATGTCCCACAAGGCACAGTTAAAGGTAGAAAGAAAATAGCCATGTTCTTGCTGCCTGTGAGTCCCACCCCACAGACCTAATACATTACATTTTCATAGCAGCAGCTCTGCTGGAGATAAGGCTCTGGGGATGCAGGAAAGGCCCTATAGACCCCTACAGCAGTGTGCTGCTGCGATGGGCATGAGAAACCCAGAAAGGCTCGCCAGAATGTATGCATTTCTTGCTGCTTACTGAACAATCTCCAGGGTGGCACAGGGGAGGAATTCTTCTGACATCATCTGGTTTTGTCTACATTTTATTAAAAAACAATTTACACTGAGCAATGGGAGCTGTCTTAAAGACCTATTGTTTTCCCTTGTTTCAAGCAGCATCAATGGCTCATTCCTGCTCTTACTGAACTCAACAACCTCGGGCTGCCGCATTGTGCGGCCGGCTCAGGGCTGTGAAGAATGTGCCAGGCAGCTCTCTGAGATCTGCACCTGATGCGAAGACCACATGAGGCAGCATCAGGACTCACTTATTTCACACACCCCGTGACAGGCTCTCTGTCCAGCTTTTGGCATCTTGCTATTTATGTTTTTCTTACACACGTTGCACACGTGCGCCTTATGCTGTAGATGGTGTTTCTTGCTTTGCAGTGGCTGAAAAAGTCACTGTTTTCCTTGAAACAAGTATTCAGAAGGGATATTGACTTCACAGCTTTAAATATGTTGCAAATAGTGGTTTTGCAGATAATTTGTGCTTCATTTGAAATGTTGATGGATATATATGTTGTTATTATTTAGAACTGCATCGATTTCAACCATTTCTATAATGCAAAAGAATATTGTAGTAACTGTATTTAAATAAGAAGAGTAGTCATGACTAGGTTCAGTTAATTATAATTTGTATGTATTAAAATTAACAGGCTGTTTATGGTTTTCAGGTTGCGCGCAATTTCAATCACCATCAGGCATTTGTTACAGGTTTGATCCATGCCCTGCTGCTGATAAGGGACATTCCTGCCTCCCCTCTCTGCTGTCCCTCCCTTCCCTTCCCCCTCTGCCCTTTTTCCCAGTGTCCAGATTCAGGTCAGTCTCCAGCTGCTTTGCATTTTTTGCTTGATAACAGAAATAGGACCATAAAGGTCTTTCCATTTTTCGAAGTAGAAGCACTGTTCTTGCCTTTTCTTTTTTTTTTTTTTTTTCCGAGAAGATTTCCAGATTCTTGAATGAAGTTTCCTTCAATTTCTTAATTCATGGTAAATTAAAAAAAAAAATCTATTAAAAAAAGAGGAAAGAAAAAGATTTATAGTAGCTTGTGGTCAAATTGCAGGTAGAGCTGATCACAACCTGGCTTTGACTTATCGGGCCATTAAGAACAGTGACCTAAGAAATTATTTAGAGCAATTTGTCACTTCCTGGTACCAGACCTTAGAAAAACAGATGGGCTGTGCCACGGTTTTCTGTGGGAAGTCCTAAACATAAACTTAGAAAGAGCCAAGCATCCAGAGGGAGTCGGCACCTAGGCAAAAAAAAGTAGTAGTCAGGAGAAGAGCTCAATATAGGTAGTTTTTAAGAGCTTTTTTGGGAATTGGTTGTAATTGTAACAGGTGTGTTTACTGAAAGGGACCAAATCTATTCCAGCACAGATCTGCACCATAATATCTATTCCCAAAAAGTCTAGTTAGAGAAGTGTGATCAAAAATACACTTTCCAAAGATACAAGGTAGCAGCTCATACAAGCTTTTTACTACTGTTATTGTTGAAAGGAAGAAAATCTTTTCATCTGAAGGCCTTGTCCTTTATGATATGTGATGAATAATTAACATAATTAATGGGAAATTAAAAAGGATATACCTTGCATTTAAATAAAACCAGGACTGCAACAATAGCACATATCACACTTGGGTAACAGACCTGATTTTCTGTGATAAAGTCAGAGCTCTGGAAAGAAGAAATGTTGCTTGCAATTTCTAAACTTAGGGTTATTTTTTAAACCTAGAGAGAGTTTTTTCACAATATTGAGAAACAGCTGGGGGATTCCATTTGGAGATCTTTTGCTGCTGAAGCACTGCTTTCCAAAAAGCATTACCAACACCCTCACGTCAGGTCGTGCATTGCCAGTCGCTCAGCTGCTCCCTACATAACAGACAGCATCATCTGAAGAGAGCAAAGGATTTCTGAGGAACTAGACATGGACAAACACTTCTTTTCCTCCAGGATTAAATGCGGAGTACATGCAAAAAAGGTAGAAACCAGCACTTTGGGGGCAGCTCAGGTTTTCCCCACGCTGGGCTGATTTCTCTCCGAGGTTAGGAAAGGACCCTCCACCAGCTGGTGCCTGAGGCATGGGGCACCAGGAAGAGACCAGCTGATGCCCGGGATGCGGCTCCCCTCTCCCACAGAGCCTGGGCCCTGCAGCCGCACTGGGCTGTTAAAGCAGCTCTGTAGCTGCTTCAGCTTTCCTGGTGCCAGCGCAGCTTGGAAATGAGGGAGCCATAACTGATTTCCTACATTTCCTTATCTTTCTCCTCCCAGCAGGTCTTGGCCCAAGAATTAGCCCAGCTTTAACCGTTTTGCAGCTAGTAAGTCATCCAAATTTGTAAATTACTTTATATTTAGCATTACAGTGCTTCATTGCACTGTGCAGCTGATTTGCCTCTTTCAAAAATAACAGGGTCCCAAGTCACATGGAAATCAAAGTAACATCAAAATTTGTGCCTGTCCCTCGGAAGCATTTCAGTTGCATGTGATTTTGAAACAATGAAATTGGCTCTGAACCCAACTTTCACACATTTATAGAACCAAACTCAAGATAGAATCTTATGGAAAGTTTTACATTTTATAGCTGCTTCTTTTTTTTTTTTTTTCTTTTTTTTTTTTTTAATATGTGGACTTCTGGGTTTTCTCAGTGCCTGGAATCGAAACAGACCTAACATCATGGGAAGGCTTATATCTTAGTATCTGTTACCTTACTGGAAATTGTGATAAGGACATCTCACAAAAAAAAAAAATAATCTTTACTAATTAGATTTCCAGTTAAATTTTGCACACTGAAGAGCATCTGATTTTCCAGACATAAATCCGACTTTGCAGTTCTGGATCCCCCTTGCTTTCCATAATGTCAGCACGTGCTTCCGGATGAGCACATTTCACACAGCTCTAAGGTGGTGGCCTTGCTCCTCCATCTCCTTAGCATAAACACTGAAATAGTAGTGAGGCAGCTGTGTCTTCCACCCAGCACAGTACATTAACTCTTGCAGCACACAGGATCCTAAAGTGCCTCTCAGTGTCTTACCCCCCAGCCATATGGCATATCCCCAGCACTAAGAGATCAAACCTGGCAGGATCTGCATGAGCCATCACCCTCCTGGCACCCTCTGCACTCTGCACATTCATTGAGAGGGGGTATTAGCAGGAAATTTCAAATTATTTTTGTTCTAATGCATTTTGGTTTAATTGTCATGTGTTAATGAAGCATGGTAAGCCTGCTGAAGAAAAAAGTAGCTGCAAAGGCTTCAAAGCATTTCCCCAGGACAGTGGCTGACAGCGAAGGCAGTTCATGTACAGCTGACAGCTACAGACCTGGATTCAGGAGCAGGGTGCAAGCTCCAGTTATGTCCCAATGACATACAAAGGCATATGTCCAAATGACAGTCCAGGCATAGTCAGGAGAAATGCATTCTTCCACCAGCCAAAAGGACTTTCCTTAATGTTAAGTTGTATCACCATACGCTGATCTTTTATTTCAGACTTTGGGCATTCTTATTTTTAAATGCTTGTCTAAGAAAAATCCACAAAGGCTCTGAAGCCTTATTCTGGGTGAACTCTGTATAACCTGAGGGACTGGTAAAAGTAAGCATTTGCTACTGGCTGAATTTGCAATGCTTCTTCAAAACCCACAGATAAAATGTTCTGGGCAGCTCTAAGTATATTGTATAGTTTGGATGCACAGGTGATGCGCAGCAGGGAAGCGATCCTGCTGGTGGGTGGAGGCTGAGGGGGTTGGGCAGGAGCAGCATCACCTCATGCATTTCACCTGTAAACGGCCATTCAGGGCTGGAGGGCTGGTGTCAGCCAGCCGGCACCTGGCACAGGGGTATGGTAGATGCGGCTTTAAATGTTGTGTTATGCCTGTAGCACTAAGCTGCCTGTGAAGTGCATTGCACCGTGTGGTGCCTAAGGGGTCTTGTGCTTCCCAGTTCAAGGGACTCCCTCTATGTACAGCCAGCTTTCATTCTCTCCCGCTATAGCTATGCTTGCAGGAAAACTACTGTGGAAAAGAAAGTATGACGCATACCAGCGTAGTTGTCAGCAGACTGCTTTTCCTCATGAGGAAGAGCCACATGTGCCACGATCAGTGTTTTGGATGGCCCGTTACTGCCTAGGAAGAAATCACACTGAAGGATTGAACAAAGCATATAATAAAGGCAACTTCTGTTCAACGAATCCCTCAGGAACACCTTTACCTTCCAGTGTGTGTTTAAGTCCCAGCATTTGATGTGTACTGCTGATGGCCACAGCGCTGCCTGCCCAGGTCGGTGTCCTCTGGCTTCTCTGCCTCTCTACCCAGGCTGGTTGGCCACACACCTGGGAGGCTATGGCCACATCTCACAACATGCTTCATGGCTAATTCAATCTCCGATGCAGGACACAGATGTTTGAATGCTCTATCAGGCCACAAAGTCTGAAGAAACGTTGGACTCATTTGACGTAGATAATAAAGGCAATAATGCAACATAATCTGGGCAATTGTCTTTTTTTTTTTTTTTTCCCACACAGCAGCAGATCCAGGTCTGACTCAAGTCTTCCCAGTAAACACAAGCAAAATTTAATTTTTCAGTCACAGCAGAGCAGGTCCTTGGCACCAGCTTTCTTGGATGACTCAGAGCACCAAGGCTGAGTGTATTCCCATGGCTCCACTCTCTGCACATCCATCCCTGCTCTCCACCTGTCTTTGCTCCTACCCTATCTCCAACCCTGAGCATAAGCATCCAGCCAGAGCTGGTGGTGGTGGCACTGCAGTGTGTGGGGTACAAGAAACATGGCCATCTCCCAGCCCCACTTCTTATGTCCTCACCTGGCTGAGGAGCCTACTCTGTGCAGGACTCTCCTCTGCCCATCATGGGCTGCCCTACACTTGCTTGTGGGCGGTGTAGGCCAGCCACAGCCACAGCTCCAGGCTCCCCATCTGGGGCTGGGGCTTTGCTAAGCCCTCTCAGACCCCTGCCCTGAGTCAGGGCTTAGCTCACTTACACCAGATCTCATCCTGAATCCAACTGGCTCCGCTCTCACTTGTAAGCCTTGCAGGCTCAGTAGCAGATGCTTCTGACACTGCAGGTCTCAGATAACTTTCTGTTTTATATACATACACAATGGCATTTCTCATCAGTAATCATCCAGATAAAATGAACAGCAGGCACAGACCACCAGCTCAGGGCCATCCTCCAGCACCCTGCTGCCACAGAGGTAGTTGCCTGATCCTTAGGACAGCGAGGTATGTGCCACTTTTCTAGGCTTGTGGCTCCGCTTGCTCTTGGGAAAGGGAGGGGTAAGGGGTACCTCAACTCCAGACAGGAGCTGGGGGAAGGTCCCTGTGCAGATGGCACCAGGAGGGCAGGAACAGCACGCTTCAGTGAGACGCAGTGATTACTCAGTCTGGGCTGCCCAATTTCCTGCAAGAGCCTTCCAGCAGAGACGGCTCGTTAAGTTTTGCTCCCAAGCAGTTTAGCTCAATGTAGGTTATTTTAAGCCTGCAGCAGTGTTTCCAGCTTTGATTCAGTGAAATTTATTAAAAAATATGGAAGGTTAAATGGCTGCTTATGTCTCCTTTCCTGAGATGAAAATCCCACACGCACAAGTGAATGCACCACATTTATTCTTCCTCCCTGTGTGTTTTCTGAGGGCCACAAGAAACACCTACTGAATGTTGCCAGACATTGATCTCTGCTGGAAGGGTCAACAGAGATGCTGCACTTGTGTTCTTTCTTGTTCCTCTCCCTTCCTTTCCTCCCTTTCCTCTGACATATGCAATCAGTCACAGGCTGAGCTGAAGGGAATGGGTGGGTGGCCCCAGTCTGCTGCACGGGTGCTCCCATGGGTGCCCCCCTCGGCATTTTTGGGGTACTTTTGGGGAGGGGAGCAAAGGGATGGATGACTTACGGTCTCCTTAGCTCCCTTCTTGCCTCCCCAGGAAATCTTTGTTTCCTACCAGCTGAATTTTTTCCTTCCAGTTTGGGAATGTAGGTCTCATTAATGAGATTAATGGCAGTTGACTGTATGTACAAAGAGGACAAAAGGTCCCTAAGACGAACCATGCCTCCTTTGGGGAATGTCAGTACAAATGGGGAAGACACGTAGATCTGTTGTGGTCCTTTTAGATGCCAGAATACTACCAGAACAACAGCGTAGAGGCTGCCAGCAGCCCTTGTAATGGGAAATAATTACCAATGACCAGTGAGTTGCACAAATGTCTGAGGGTAAACGCTGGTGTCCCTGTGGTACTCAGTAATAAGACATTTGCAGGTAAGAAAGTTGATCTACGAACATCATGCTAATAAACAGAAGGTGAAAGCAGAGTAGGGACATTTTTTATGAGTAACTTAAGGAGGCAGATCAGATTCAAGCCTCCCATTCTGTTTTTTTTCCTGCCCAGAGGAAGAAGTGGCTTAGTGAGACACAGCTTTCAGCTTTTCCTCAAGCTCCCTCACAACCAACAGGGCAGAATCCTGCTGCAGTATGAAAAAAAAAACCAACAACAGGCAAACCTCCCATCATCTTCAAGGGTCCCAGATTTTCTCCCAGGGGTTTGCAGCGTGCTCTTCTCTCCCAGGCTGCCTGGTTGCTATCTCACTTCGGAGCAGTCTCAAAGAACCCCACCCCGAAGCTGGCTGCCCAGCATCTCAGTAACAAATACCTGTCACTACTCCAACACAAAACCAATCATTTCGTTTGGCTTTTACAGAATCAAAACACACCTGTCCTAGCCAGAATATTAAATAAGGGCACCTTTGGTTAGCAGCATGTTTAAAGAAATGTCATTTTCTCCTAAAGATGAAGTGAAATTTTGTCATTTCAGGCTTACACCGAGCTGCACTTACTAGAAAATGAAGTCTACATTTGAATGAGAACCTATTACTTCCATTAGTCCCTTCTGAGCCATCACAAGTAAATATTATATAGATTATTAGAAGAGATGAGTAGGCCGGGCAGATAGGCTTCTTGATCAAGGTTATGCTGTACTCATTATGCAGCAGCACATCTGGAATGGTCCAGTAGTACCCTGAGAATTCCTAATACATTAATAAGACTTACACCTCCTATAATTGCATTTGGCTGATTAACTTTCGTCCAGCTGGTCTTAGCTGCATAAAAAGATATTTTATAAGCTTGTTATACAGAAGTAAATTCTGAACATCTTTGGCTTATATCTTGCCAACTTTTATTCTGACCTGAATAACTCACTTTCTGGCAGCTTTTAGCACAGATGAATTTACAATATCCATCACAAATATTAGCCCCCTTGAGCCTGAAACTTCCAGATGTATAGGCACGACCATATGCCACAAGGAACTGTTATGTATCATTTTGTTCTTAGTCATTTTAATAATCAGCCCTAGCTGTCTCTCTTCACCCGTAATGGAAGTTCAGCACTTACAAGCTTATGAAAAATTGCAAGGCTGGATCTTTGGCTTTCTAAGGGCCATAGTTTCAGTTTAGATACTTTTGTTCCTGCAGCTGAATGCTTTCCACATCGCGGCAGAGTCTGTTTGCTCTTTGAGGAGAGAGGAAAGAATCCACACATTCCCCACCAGCTGGAAATGCGAACCCCGCCTTTGTTCATCAGCAAACAAGGCAGCTGGAGAGAAATTCTTCTTCTCGTACCGTTAGGTGTCACTGCAGGAAATGGAAATTAGGGACAAATGGTTTGAAAAGAGAAACCATTGCCAAAGATTATTCTGTGAGAAAAGAAGTAAATACATTTAGAAAGTAAATGATGGCTGTCTTCTAGCTCTACACTTCATTGCAAGCTGTTTTGCTAAACAAACCCCAATTTATTTATTTATTTTTTACTTCCCAAGGGCCTGAAGGATTTGAAAATGCAACTACTCTAAACACTTCCAGGAATTATTTAAGGATTTTATCGTAAAGGCATAACCAAAGTAGATTCACAATGTGTAAACATTATTCCTTTACCATTTTCACATAATTTAGTTATTTTATCAAAACTGGAAGCATTGTGAAATACAAAATGCCCACCTGGAGATACTGTCTGTACTCGTGAGTCTGTAGATAGGAAAAGAAAGAGCAGACAGAGCCGTCAAAGTACTTCAGAACAGTCCAGTTCTCCAGTGTTGCCTTTAATAAGTCGTTTCTTTTTACTTCTACACAAAGATTTATAGTTTTTGCAAAGTACTGAAATAAGCTGTAGCACATAGCTGGTTAAATTTTTTGGTTTAAGATTTGCAAATTATTGCCAGCACAATCACTTTAATAATTCACTTTGTTTCCAAAGCCATATTTCACACTGAATATACCTACTGTAGTTGTGAAGAGCAGCTGTTAGTGCTTCTAACAGCTGTCTTTCTGTGCTACTCACGATTCCCTCTTATAAGGGGCTGATTTTACCTCCAGACTTCTTGGACACCAAACCCCTCCCAAAGCCATGTTTTATTTCCTTTCCCCACCCTCCTTTGAAGCACAAACCCAGCACCCACTGACTCCGACAAAAATTACTTTTGGTCTGCATGCAAGGATCAGGCCCCAGCCTGGGAAAACTTCTGGATTCCTGGAAGACACTGAATTTGGTGTCCAGCACTGGGTTGTTCCTCCAGGTACTAGCAACCAGTTGTCAAGTAAACACAACCGTTGTAGCTCTGAAGAGCCAAAATGAGATGTTTTCAAATAATTTCATGTTAATTTAACTAGTCTTTCCATTTGCAATAAAGTCGATCATATTGAGTTGACACTATTATAGATATTTTATCAACTTAAGTAACTAGTCATGGAAACAATATTTCAGTAAACAACCCTTTGCCTTCACCCACCCACTCTCCATGACAAAAAGTCAACCGGTGAAAACATCTAGAATATTGATGAATACTGTGGGACCCTCCCCCACTGGCTCTGCTCGGTTCAGCTCCTGCTCTGGTAGGACCACACCAACCTCCTCCACTGAACTGTCTGGACTCCTTTTAATCACCATGGTCATTTGTAACCCTAAATCCAGATATTCAATTTGTTTGATTGCCCAAGATCCTTATACAGTAAAGAAAGCTCATGTATATGCTTTAAATCATGGGTTTACTTTTGGACCTACAGGATGGAACAGAAAACAGGAGTCTATGGTCCATTCTCTCCATGTTTCTCCTACCGGAACGATTCATCTTCATAACCTGCTTGATCCACATGATCTAAATCAGGGCCTGGAAAGTTTCACAAGACCTGAAATGTTTTTTCTTCTTGCAAAGAGTCCCTGCTAAAAACAAGCAAGCAAACAAAAGTAAATTTGTAAAAAAATCAGAATATTAAATGTTGATGCAGCATAGGAATAGCATTAATTTTATGTGCATATACATGCATATATGAATAAGTATACATACATATTCTTAAATTTTATATACAATATAAACCACATACTTTATACATAGATACACATGCACATAGATGTATGTTTACATATGTACACATTTTGCACCTAAAATCAATTTATTTTTACATTAAATAATTTAGCTACTCTCCTATTGTAATGGCTTACATTTTGGAAGATGAAGACAAACCGCTTAGACCTTGAAAAACACATGGGCTACTCAGATAGATGGCATCTGGGAGGGCTCTGAACTCCCTCAACATTCTATAGGGAAAAACAGAGCCAGGTGCATTTCTTCCTAAATCAAATTAGCTGGAAGATGCCACATCCAATTGTAGTAAATTGATGTGAGAGTTTGTGATGCCTATAGCAGATCTTACAACAAAGGTCAATGTGCGGATACGTAGACAACAGGCTGGTATACAGCAACTTGTAGTGGAGCTGCTCTAACAAAAGCACGGAAGATGTAAAATGAAATAAATTCTTTAATATAGGAAAAATACAGTCTTAATTATATATTTTAATTAATCCAACTCATTCATTTATATAATCAAAATGTTAATACAAAATGGTGTTTGACTGAGGCATTTCAAGACATATGATTAGAAGATAATTTTTACTTTGAAAAAATAACAATGGATTTAATGTAATCAAGCTACAGAATAAAACAAACCTGGATTATATGGTCAGGGAAACTTGAAAAAAACCCCACATGTTATCTAGTACATAAACTTGTGGAAAAAATACTGACGTATGTCAAATTTACCTATCATTGTCGTCATTTTTAAACATCCCCCTTGACATCAACAACTTTATATCATGTTTTATAACACTTAATTATCCCTAATTTTATTTAATTAACTTCACAAGACATCTAAAGCAATTCAAATGTTTTCTTAAATAAATGATGAGAAAGCAGCAGTTAAAGGGAGGGTACACACATATTCCACTCAGAAAACTACAGTTGCAGGAATGCTCAGGTAACAAAGTCAGACACTTAAATTTTGGATAAAAGCCACCTGTGCAACTGTAAATGAAATCATAAGCCTATATATAGAGGGGTTTTTTATTACTTATTCACAAGGGGGGCTCTCCACAGGATTCTTGCCTTATTCATTAAGAAAAATAAATCCTTATTACAAATTTGCTCTTTTTACATCTTAGTCTCCAAGCATTATTTACCACATATTGTCCAAAAGCTGAAGAAATTTGTTTATTTCAGGTGTTTTTATACAACTTTCATTCCAGTACCTCAGCGCTTTAAAAAATATCTATAGATTTGTATGCTATTATTCCCATTTTACAGATGGACACTGAGGACCAGAGGGACTGAGGTCAAAACTGCTAAACCTGGGTGCCCAAACCGAGTTTTCTTCCAGGGCTTTTTAGCACTTTAAATGCACACTGTCCAAATCCAGTCCACCTTCATTGTATCTGCGACTCATCCACAAATTCCATGTCACTTTTTGGGATCTTTGGCATTCTGAAACCAGGACAGGGCAGGTCACAGTTTGGATGTGCAGCTTTGTCACCCTCCTCCATAGCAGAAGGACCACAGGGAGGGCTGGAACATGGGCAGGAGACCCCTGCAGGGCTTGCTCACCTCATCTTTTAAGGGTGCAGCATGATGAGATGAGACTTCAAGGAAACACGCATCTTTTACCCATTGACGTCAACAACACTGTGAATCCACTGTTTCTTGAAAACTCCAAGACAGGTTAAAAAATTCAAAGAAAGCCACAAACACTGGGTATTATGAAAAATTCAAAGCTGAATTTTGAACAGCACTTAAAGCAACCCTTTATATCAACTCCTTGGCTAAAATAATGGAGAAAACTGGCAGCAGCTGTGAGAGCAGCACAGTCAGACCACGGGTACACCGTTCCAGTACACCGCCAGTATTTAGCCAGGCTGATGTTTTTCAGTAATTCTGGAGTCAGGCTGTGAGAGGCTGGGACTTCAGACCTATTTTTAACTTGTGTATTTGAACAGTTTAGTTACATTTGTGTTTTAAATAATGCTGCTACAGCAAAGATGAAAGAACTGCGCTTTGCATTTCAAAATACTCTTCAGGGGACTGGATGGCTCAGAGGACTGAGAACAGGACCTGTGTCCTTTCACCCCTGCCCTGCCAATTCTAATTCAGGCAGGCCAGTAGTGGACAAAAAGTCACTCTGGACGTCACCTCGGCAGTATGAAGCACTTTGGGGACGCCATCCTTGCTTCTAATGGCCATGTGCTCCTACTATACCCTGTTCCCTCCCACGCCCACGGCCATTATATTCCGAGCAGCAATGCAGAGGCCAAGAGGTGAGCGAGCCCGAGAGTTAAATTACCTCTCAGCCAAGGAGAGTAATTCTCCTAGACAAGAGGGAGTGCACTGATGCAGCAATAACATCGCAAGTTCTGCCCGCTCCTAGTTATCGTCCTGAAGGTAGGTATTGTCTTGTTTTATTGTTTACTGTAGATGCGTCATCTGCTGACTTGAAGACAGCAGTGACGGCTCAGTTTGTGTTACTGCAAAGGGGATGGCGAGGTGCCTGCATCTGCCAAGAAACGAAAATGTGAAAAACCCGATTTTTATGTGATGGGCAGAGCATTAGAGGTGGGCAAGGCCCCGGCAAATGGAGGGGTTCATGGATGTAACAGGACCAGCTCTGCAAGCAGCTTCTGCAAGCCTGTGGTGCAGTCCTACTGCTCATCCACAAAATGAGAGTGTGCCCTGAAAAACTGGGAACCATGCCTGGGCCTGGGTGCTCTGAAAAATCAAGTTTGCTTGTAAGTGAGCCAGAGGACTCTGCAGTAGCTGGGAAGCAGCTCCTTCTGGACACCACCAGCCACAATGCATGCTGTTGTGTGCAGCCTGAGTAAAGGTGCGAGCATTATCCACGACTGCTGGCACGCGGTGGGGTAATCGGCAGCCATCCAGCAGCCAGTGCTGTCATCACTAGATTCACACCTATACAGATCAAGTAAAAAAATAACTCAAAATGCTGCAAGGTCATGAATTTTTAGAACATCAAATGTATTTTTATTTCAGTAGAATTTCTGCAGCAAACTTTGTTTGACATGAGTGACCATAGTTTGCAGAAGGCATAGGTCCAATGTACCTATGGAGAGGAAAGTCCTGCAGTCCTGCACAGTGCTAGAAGCCCTGGTTTGCAATACAGCATCTTCCTGGCACAGGAAGATCACCCATACACTGGGCTGGTTCTTCATGGGGTTACGACAGTTTCAGAAACAGATTGCAGCAGCTGTGGAAGACAAACCGGTTGCCTTACGCCAGATGTTTTTCACTGACAGCTCATGCACATACTAATAATGATGTTCTTATGCATGCTGAGGAGGGAACTCTTTGAGGGAGAATGGTCTTGGAACAGCACACTGGAATTTCTTTCACCTGTCAGCAGAGCCTTGGTGTTATTTATAATTTTTATGCATTAGTAATCTGGTACCACTGTCCATACAAAATTAGACCCTGTGGAAGAGTAATTTTTTGCCTGGCTTCCCAAGGAAATTAAGTTCATTGCAGTCATGTTGCTTGTGTGTCTGTCTGGGCCCTTCTTTATCCTTTCTGTAATAACTGCTAAGACCCTTGGCAGATTTCAATCAAATATGATCAGCAACAAGATCAAAAGTAATATATTCCCACACACTGCATGAAAATAGACAGGCAAATAGAGAAGCCCAAATTATGGCCCCCACTGATAGAAAGGCTTTAGCTTGAATTCACATCAGAGAGTCCCCATCAACAGAAACACCTTGCCAATGCCCAACACCAGAAAAAGCTTCAGTCAGATGATATACCTTCTTAAACAGCTGTCTGTCGGCCCTGAGACACAGTCCAAGCAAAGCAGACACCCTCAGCTTGCTCCCGGGGATGCTCCTGCTGAGGGCAGTGGGGTTACTTGTTAAGACCGGAGGAAATCACACTGACATTTTTACCCAGTCCAGTGGCTTTCTGACCCAAAACAGGGAGTCCAACTTCTGTCCTTGCTGCAGCCCACTCCAATGCTGACTATGTACCTCCTTCCCCTTGTGCTACTTCTGGCGCTCACAGGACCCAGTGCCTAGCTGATTTGATGTGCTACATTGGCAGAGAAATAGCCTATAAAAGAAAGCAGAGAGCTTTTTGCCGTGTTAGTGAGTTGAAATGGCTCAGTACAGGAGCTACCAAGCATGAGATGGGCATTAGAAGGAGAGGGAGGAGCTCGTGGTGGGGCAGGGGGCAGAGAGAGAGGTGAGCTGGGGGAAGATGGAGCAGGATCTTGCTCTGTCAGAGCAAACGAGTTGTTAGGTATGTTGAGGCAAAGAGTATCGACAGCTGTAATTGCATGTGCTACGCTAATTACAGAAACACAAAATAACCAGCTGTGAATGAGACCGTTCCACACTGACTCCTTTGCATTTATTAGATTGTGCATGGAAATTAACAGGTTGGTTTTTAACAGTGTGGAGATCCAAGCCGTGACACAACGGGATGACAAGAGACACTGGGATGATGTCTTCTTAAAGGTCACTTCCACTGAAGTAGTGACATTGAAGCAGCGCAAGAGATGACATGATTTCTCTGATGCCTTTCTGGAACTTCAACTAAAACTGAATTAGTCTGTCTATATTTAACAGTCATACCAGTTCAAGTATATCCCACGATGGTTAAACAATGCTCAGGGAGAACAGAGCTATACAAAAGACCTCCTGGAGGGCTTAAGTAAAGAGCAGGAGAGAATAAAAATAAAATATAAGAATTCTTCTTATGCTGATACATCTAATATCCTGCAGTCCTTACACAAACCTGTGTTTAGTGCCCTTTTACTGCCACTGAATATGCATGAAAGTCCCAAAAATGTTTATGCTAGGACAAGCACTTATTGCTGAATCCTTGGAACTACACACCTACTAAACAAAATCAAATCAGTCTTTCAGAGAGATTTCAGGTTAACAGTAAGCATTTTCTGGGAGCATTTTCCAATAAAGCAAACTGTTGTCAATGAAAAGAGACTTTTCCATCAAAATGCACACCCACAAAATCTGTGCCATTATATATTTTCTAATGAAAGATGTCAGGTTTTGGAAACTAAAACTGTTCACTTTGCCGTTTTTATTAAAAAGCGCCAGAGGAAAACAATAAAGAAGGCTTGTCCGGGTACAGAAAGGCCATTTGTCTACCCAGGACTTTGATTTAAACAAGAATTCTGAATATTTATGGCTTTTAATTTTAAGAATATGCGTGTAGATTTCATTTTAGTGTCACATATGGATATTCTGCTTATATTTATGGCCTTGAACTCGAAGGTTGCTCAGTGGAAGCACAAACCGAATCGCTGCTCGTCTCAGCCCAGACCCCACTGACCGACTCCAATGCCGAGGCAGGACAGGGGCTGCCCAGCGGCTCAGCCAGGATTTGGCACAGTTTATGGAGGCTGATGTGTGGCCCAGGACTCTGCCCATCTCCCAAGCTCTGAATTCTTTCACCTGCATTTCTAAAAACTGATTTTGCCTTTTTTTCAAGCAGCTGCAGCCTCCATAGGGGAAAACACATCTTTGCAGAGAACCAGTGTAAGGACCAGGAAGGAAAATTGGAAGGAGAATTATCTTGGACAGACACAATATTTGTCTAGAAAATGTTGCCTAGATTAACTGAAAGTGCAGGTACACCTGCTTGATTTGAGGTACATAGAAGGGAAAAGGATATTTAGAAATGCAAGTGTTGTTCGCAATCCTTGTAGCTCCTGCTGGTAGATCTGGTAAAATGGGTGTAAAGTTTAAAAAGAAAAAAAAAGAGAGAGAGGGAGAAAGAAATAAAAAAAAAACCCTTGCTAGGTGTTATTATTTTTTTCTGTTATGGTCAGATCAAGAAGTCAAACAGAGCCTTTCATACATCTGTTAGAATTCTGAGTGCTGCTTATTAAGGTTGAATTGTGCTGTTTTTTTCAGGATTTAGACAAATCCATTCCAGCAGAGGATTAGAGATCTATTCCCACTAGAGGTCAATGGCAAATCAGATGCCAGACCTGAATCAATACAGGAACCAAGCCCCATTTTCAGATTATTAAAGGAGTTATGAATTTTCCAGCATACAAATTTCCTGTAGAAACTTTTTTTCTTTCTGCATTTTTTTTAGATCTGATCAATTCCTCTCCCCCTTGAAAATTCAGATGCATTTAGCAAAACACTGTGCTGAAATGCAGTATATTTATTGACAATGAAACTAGACCAGTACACTTCCAAGCAATTTAAAAATAACTCCCTTGGATTAGTTTCAATGCAAGGATGATAACACAGAGGATTATTTTTCTGTTGTAGTAAATTATTTATGTGAAAGTTGTTTTCCTTTTAACAAGTAAATCTTCCTAGACACAATTGCATTAGGTCCCTTGAATTTCATAATGGGGTTATCAATGGATGCACACAGAGTTTCAAGGTAAGCCTCAAGTGCAGCTATGCTCACACAGTGTAGAAAAATGACCGCTGTATTTCCATGGACACGAGTGCTTTTCCACATCCCTTCTCCAATGGGGGAGAGAAAATCAGTCTGCCACTGCACATTTTTTTCCTGTTTATCACCTGCCCTTTGTGAGAAATAATGTTGGATTAAACAGTGGCAACCTGTTACGGCTCTTGCAGTGAGAGCGACACACAAGCCTGGGCCGGAGCGCTGTTGCAAGCTGCAGCGTGCCGGGCACCCTTTGCCAGGAGACTGTCCCCACGTAACTCTGCATAACCTTGCACCTGGAGATTCTGTCAGGATGCGACAGGAGGGGACACAAGCACAAAGAGGGAGAGGAGTGGTCAAGCAGCAGGCAGAGCCTCATCTCCTGAGCCCCACAACAAACCCCTATCTACATGCATCCTGGTACCTCAGGTCTCTCATATCTCTGCACCAGATATCAGTATATATGTCCCTGTTGCAGCATGGATTTTTTTCTGTACAGCAGTGATTTTAATATTCTTCTTTTATTGCCACATGAAAAAAATCTCCCCTTCCTTCTGCTGTTCCTTTCATCTTGCTCTGGACAGATTGATGATACAGCAGTAGTAACAGCCCCCCACTAGATTTTGGGTTCAGTCCTCTGTAGGTTGTTATGCAGCAGAATATGAGACTGGAAGCAGCAGGATCCTCTATGGACCAATTTTTCAGATGATGCAAAGCCAGGCACAGTTGATTTCCATATCTCCCCCTGACATCTTTACATGCATGTGGGGTCTGTTCAGCTTTCTATGCAGTGCCAGGGATTAACTGAAACCTGTGCAGTTTTTATGGCACTTGTGGCATACAATGACATGGCATCACAAGCAAACAGATATTAGACACAGTAAGCAAGAGACTTTGTCTGAAACCGGCCGCAGGTGGCCCGTTAAAGGGTACGAGGGGAAGAGTGAAGCCCAGACCAGCTGCAGGGAAGAATGGGGGGGATGTGTTTTGACTGCGTTTGTTTTAAGAATCAGCTATCAAGAAAGATCAGGCTTCTTGATAAAGGAGAGCACTTTCCCAGTCATGTGACCAGTGTACCATGATGCTCCTGGAGATGAGAACCGGAGGAAAAAGGCCAGCAAAATGCCAGTCTGCTTTGAGGACCATTTTGCCCTCAAAGAGAGCCCAACAGTACACAGAAGTGAGGACCATGAGTAAAAGGAAGGGGATGAGGTTGGCAGTGGCAGGGAACCCCCCTCTGCAGGGACAGCTGACTCCTGTGGCCAAGGGATGCCCAGGTAGGAAAACATACGGCACCCAGGACCTGCTCTGACTTTCAGATGACCTTTGTGAACACATTGGGGTGTTTTGGTCACTGTTTTCCAACATGTCAACCAAATTCCTTGGTGTCTACCATGGCAGAATCAACTCTTCTTCCTCTTCCCTAACATTGTCTACTTATCCCTGGGGCCTCAAGGTATCCGGAGAGGCTCTGATTCTGCCATTTCCCAGGAATCAGCTTACCTCATTTGTGGGGGGCAGGGGGTGTGTGAGGAAGCCCCGTGTGGACCCTCAGGCTGTGTTCATGGTGATAGTCCAAACAGTACCAGTCCCCATTCACTGGTGTGGTCCATGAAACTCCCCTTCCCCCAGAGCCACCTGGCAAGGAGCAAGCCTGAGAAGATACCAGGCATGCAGCTGCAGGCATGGCCATGCGAGTAACTACATCTGGGAACACGACACTTTATATGCCAAATGCTACTGCTTTGGTAAAAGCAGCTTAGCTGTTTTCCATTTGGAAAACAGCTGAGCCCATTCGCTGTTCTGTAGCCTTGGATCTCACCCTTGTTCTGACTGTGAACAACTGTATCTTTTGCCGACCAAGAAAAGCATAGCCCAGCTGTTTTTCTGTACCATTGCTTACAGCTTCCTAAAGTAGGAGAGGAGTGCTGTGTACCTAGTTTACAAGTATAGGAAGGACTACATCAATTAGCTGAGCAAGCAGGTATTTATTTCAGTTCTGCAGCGTCAATGAACTGAGAAGACTGCCTGAAGTGAGTGCTCACTGCAAAACATTCTGTGTTTTCTCTCCTGAGGTACTCAGTTCAGAAAAATCTATCAAAGATATGAAACAGCACCATCTTTTCTAGGAGAGAATCCCTTTAACATCATTTAATGATTGCCGATAAATGACAAAGTAATAAGAATTAGGTAAGGTATTAGCCGACATTTGTCTACAAACAGCGCTCTCTCCATGGGGCTCATGAGGAAGAGGAGTGTTTCAGTGGCGGGCAGAGTGCCTCTCGCTCACCTTCCCGCTGACATTGCGGTGCAGTGATGCTCAGGATGCTGCTCCAGCAGCGCGGGGAGGAGCGCAAGGAGCAGCACCTGGCCCCCAGGGCAGCAGTGTCATGGTGCCACCGACCTCTGGCTCTGCTGCACCAAAAGCCGTGATTCTAAGTAAGTTTCCAGATCAGAGCTTTTCTCAAGAACTGGGCTGTTTGATAAACTCCCTAAACTGCCAACACAATATATATGTCTATCAAAAATATTGGCTTGATAAAACTAGACGGTGACATACACTGCCCCTAAGTGCTTCTCCTAATTTGCCCTTCAGAATTTAAACTTTCAGATGATCACTCCTGGGTGTGTAACTCTTCTGGAGGCAATTACAGTTTGTATTTTTAACCTTTGAATTGAGTATTGTGAGATCTCTTTCCTTTTTCTGTTCAAATGCAAGCCAGAAAATACATTTATTTAGACTAGTTCAATCTTTTGTGCAGCTAGGTATGTCTTCTATTTTTTGGTCTTCTGAAAACACATCTTCATTTTTTACTTTGTTTTAAAACTGATTACAAAAGAAAAAATCATAAATTAAACAAACTAAGAAAAAATATAGAATTAAATCAAACCAATGGCAGAAAACAACGTATTATACATGGTTCCGTTGTGGTTGTATAATAAAAATGTTGATGCAATTAAACTAATTACTTGCTGTCATTCATAGTGGTTCTTGTAGTGAGATGATGTGTTAGGACAAGAGAGAAGCTCTGAAATTTGGCTTTTTAATTACCTAAGCACAAAGTTTAGGAGCTTCAGAAGAACAAACGAGATCCTTGCAGTTTATGGGTTGCCTGAGTCATGACTTCAAGAAATGTTCTCTTTTCTTTCCTGAAGAAAGGCAACAAATAATTCTTAGTATATGATGGGACACCAAGAACTAGTGAGATGTGTTATACAAATAGATGCTGGTCTTTTGACACTTTTTTCAGCAGCTTCTGCCAGTCTGCTACTTTCGATGGAACTGATCTAAATTGCAGATGGGCCAAAACTGCTTTTCAGGGTCAATTTTGGCTCATTTTAAAAGGCTTCTTATTGATTGAAAGTGGATCTGAAACCAGGCAGAGCTAGACGAGGCCCAGTTATCAGCAGATCCCATTATGCCTAGCGGAGGGAGTTACAGCTGGAGCTCTGTGTGGCCCCTGCAAGTTAAGCATATGCTTTAGTGCTTTGCAGGACTCGTGCCAGAGATCTCCATCCTTTACAAGATGGAGTTACCAAGCTGATGGACATACTCCAAAACAGGGCTCCGTAGCAGAAAAAGCAGCAGATGAAAAACCTTAACTGAAGGCTTCTTTTCTCCTGAATGGCCAAGAACAGAGGGGTCCTCTCAAAAGCACCCATGATTAAGATAAAGGGGATTACAGCACTGTCACTCAGAACAGCCACATGCAGCGCATCCTTTCTAACCTAAGAGAAAAGAGATTTGAAATGCTGATAGACCTTACTAATAGATACAGGCTGCAAATAGACTGCTGCCGAGAAAAAAGCTTCCCTTATAACAGCCGTGGCTGCTACACTTTACAGGCTAAGAATGTGTAAAGGTAGCCAAATCTTTCTGAGGAGAAAAAAATCGGATATAAACAAGCAAGCAGCCATAGATTGTTTCAGAAATAGGAGTGCTGGCTGCACGAGAGCTCGGGGGTGATGAAGAGGACACATGCAGACAATGCCAGCTCAGCCTTAGAAATCTTTGTAACAGATTCTGATTTGCTCATCTCTCCTGCTTTCATTTTTCTCCTGTCTTGGGTGAAAGGTTTGTGTTTAATAACATCATTTGCATCAGTGTGTCCCAACTGACCAAGGTACGAGGGCTGGGAGAGATTAGCATGGTAATCTTATTCTGATGGATAAAATTAGCAAAGATATTCCCCTGAATGGAGAGCTGCCATTGGCGAGCTGCCGTGCTTAGAATCAATTACTAAATTACTTTGAGCTCTAAGTCGACAGTAACAGAAAAAAATTGGCATCGACCGAAGTGAAATAAGATAAAAAATATGCGATCATTAAATCTCTTGCTACTATTCGCGAATGTGACTCACAAGAACTGCACAAAAAATAAGGCAGAATTTAATTTTTAACAGTGGTCCCTGTCATCATTTCAACCAGAGCTGCTCAGTGCGTGGAAGCGCAGCTCTACCTTGTACCCAGCTGCTTGGAGGAGGAACTGGGCTGCTTGCAGCTCCCATCCTGTGCTAAGCAGGGCACATCGTGGGGACGAAAGCCAAAAGACTGGCTTCTGTATGTGCAAGCAGAGCAGGGTAGAGAAAGGCTTTGCCAAGGCATTAAGCCTTCGTTCATGCTGTAATTATCTGCTGGTTTTTTAAGTGTATTGTAGGTACTTCATGCTTTGCAAGTAAAGAGAAGGGTAGGTCCCTGCCCCAGAGAAGGCACAATCTGAAGGCTTTTCTGCGCATACGCACACAGCGTATAAAATTCACAGTAGTGAGTAAAGCCCCATGTGCTCACCTGTCTTGCTCTAACACACACACACAAATTCTAGTATTACTACAAAAGGTGTCTTAAGAGCAACATCATGCTGTTTGTAGCATAGTCAGGGATTTGCCCAGGCTTAAACATGGGCAAAATCTCTGATCTTCACTGTGCGCAGACCTTCCCTGCCCATTTGGCGTGCTGGGCAAGGCAGAAGTGCTCTGCAGTGTCGGAGATGGTCAGAAGAACCATCATTCGCATTATTATGGCTGAGCTTTTGGAAGTATCCGCAGCCTTCAGACCTCTGGTTTTTGACTGCCCCCATTGAAAGCAGTGGCACACAGGTCTGGCTTTCTGAAAATGCCAGGCTTTTGAAACTTCTCCAGTTGAACACATACATCTAGAGACCTCTCAGAGCACTAGCTGCTTCTACAGACCTCCTAGTACTAAAGTCCAGAAGCTGTAGATAAATACTCAATCCATCTTTTCTGGCATAGAGGAAAATGTGAAAGAGGAAAACAAAATGAGAAATTACTGTGTTACACAGAATGTAGGACATAAGACACCCTAACTTCAAATATTACCACTAGCTTTGGTACAGTTAAGAAATAAATGGGCTTCAGAATGAAAAATATCCAACTAACACATGATCAGTAGGACAGCAAGGATGTAGAAAGAAGAAATATGAAAGAACCTTTTATCAGCTTTAACACTGGGAATCATAGTAGCATAAGTAATTGATAATATTATTAGCACAGTATACATATCAGCTGTCGGGATATTATGAGGACTGAATCCAATCTCTGTTGAGGGAGTCAGGGTCAACATCATTAACTATAGATCCTGTCCTGGTTTACATATAGAGCCCTCAGGCCAAGTGTCTGCCAGATACATCTCTATAGATGTGCATAGCTATAGGACATACAGGGGGCTAATCACACACATCAGTAATAGACAACAAGCTTTTGTTTATCTGAAGGTTTACTGGAATTAACTGATTAGTGTCAACTTGACACAATAACTTTTGTCTACAATGTAGTAGATCATTTTGATGGTTTTATTGATGGAGTGTTGACTAATGTAAATTGTAAGGGTAGTTGAATGAAGTAGGAAACATTTTAGTTAAACAGAAATTGAAAAAGCCACTAGCAAACATATCTTTAAAATGCCACATTCTGCAGCCGTACAGATGCCATAATAATGATAACAATGATGGCAGCAACAGTAAGTCAGGAGAATTTAAAATGGAAATAGACATGACCTATTCATAAATTTCTCTCTTACATAAATCCTCAGATGATATCCTGATGTTAAAAGTAACATAAGGTAGATTTCACATATCTCTTTCTGAAAATAAAATTAGTCTAGTAAAAGATGAGTGAAAATGAAGTAAAATACATTTATTTACATAAACGCCATAGTGGCCTGATTTAGAATAAAAGTATGAAAAATATTTAAGGAAAATTCTCTGTTGGGGTAAATGAATTCTTTGTATAGATTCATAGCATTATTTTCTGTTTCTTGTTAGATATAATTACTTTCTTCCGTAGTCACTATGGATCACACTGTTTGCCCTCCTCTTCTGAGCATCAAATAGCTTTTATGAACTACTCTAGGCTTTCTGTTCTCATGGCTTTACAGCATGGTTAGGAGTTCATGGTTTAAAACTACACATGATAGTATTCATCTTCTAACATAAATAACAATAGACTTCTTTTCTGGCTCAGCTATTAGATTATTTAGTGCAACTGTTGGACAATCTTCTTTGAAAGTAAGCTCAGGGAATACTGTGATTATATCATGAATGCTTCAAATAACAGAAAGGTGGTATGTGGTCTGCTATATTTATATTCTGCTATAAATAACAGAAAACTAATTCACATTCTTTTATAACTTCAAAATCACCTTTCTTTCCTTTCCAGGCATAAACTATTCTCCCCACAATAGCAAGTCAAAACAATTAGGCTAAGACAAGGGGGATACTGTGTGTGACAAAATGAAGTAATTAAATTTAGGCAGTATTATCAACGATGCCCAGTTCCAACCGTTGAAGCTGCAGTTAGTAACCCCAGTCTGTCCCTCTATCAAAAAGCTATTTATTCTTCATTACTGGCTATCCCTGGGTTAGAAGGATTCATTGTCATTGTAGCAACTCACAGGAGGAACAGTTAGTGCAACGATATTATGGAAATAGCCATTTCATAGCTCATGGGCAAAGTACTATTGAGTCACAGCTTTCCAGTGGTTGTCAGCAATGGTGAAATCTTGTCTCTGTTATCATCCTTGAGGATTCATGGCATTTGTTTGGCTTATAGCAATATAATAGAGAGGGAAATCGTGTCACCAGAGAAAAGATCCCCATTTTAGAGATTTCATCCGTGCAATTCCTACAGAAGTCTATACGCAAGGTCTGCAAAATCGGGGACAAAGCGTGCTGTCCCTTGGGGATACAGCTTGCCCAGTTTAGATCAGGAACATCCAGACCAACATGGTTCTACTTTAGACATAGACACAAGTGTAGTTATGGTTCCCTCTTGATCTGTCTCAAAACTAATTCTGTGTCCTAACTGGAGCAGGGCAGCACATGTCTGAGAGACCATAACTTCTAGTGCTGAGATTTCAGAAGGTTTTATCTCACATGCTTTTAAATCTGAGGATGTGCAAAGTCACGAGAGCGTATTACATGGAAGGCAATGGAAGCAGGTGGTGTCATTCTTAAAGAAACACAAATGAAATTTAAACAAATCCTTTGGTGTGCTTTCCTACCTGAGAATACTTTGATGCATCCATGAAATCACAGCCCTTCTCCAGCAGCATCTGACTTAGCAGTTTTTTGAAGATCCCTGCTTCTCCACTCAAAAATACACAAGTCTGTTAAACCTCAAGATTTGGTCAGAGCCTGGCTGTACTTCTTTATTTATTAGACATAGACATATTCAAATCTATGTTTGTTCAAAACTGGCAATATACATTTTCATCCCAGATTTCTACCTAGTTACTAGAAAAAATAGTTTGAAATGGGGTTTATTTACACACTAGGGAGAAAGGTCTCGGTTTTAGAAAGCAAAACATTTCATGTAGTTAACTCTTAAACAGTTCACCAAATCACTTGACTTGCATGCAAACAAACCAAGTAACTTTTATCCTGCTTTAAAAGTAGGTCCTGGGCAAAGGTGCATAACCTTTCTTGAATATTTTAGTTAATTTTAAACAGGATGTTAAAATATCTAGCTATTGATTTTCTGAGGCCCTTATGTGTAATAATTGCATTATAAAAGTTCCATTATTATGACATTAAGTCAGAAACAGCTGATAAGATGTAAACACAATACAGTGCAATTTATTCTTATGGAGTATCTTTTAGAGAAATCATAAAACAACGTTTTACATGTAGCTATACACTTTCAAACATGATTCTCAATTGTGCCCGGTAGCACACAATTAAGTAGAGGTACAAAAAGAAAGAAAAAGACCATTTGTGGTCTATACAATGGCCAGGTACAACACACTACAATAGTCAGGAGAATATCAGAGAACGACAACATTTTCCCAATGCTGAATCAGAAAGGTCTGTTTGGACTAAATAACTTTTTGTGAAAGGCTCTGATTCCTCCCTGATAGCCCTCAAAGAACAGGGAAGAAGGAGATTATTGCGAGTGTAAATCACAATCCAGAGAGATGCTGGAGATCACTAAAAGATGCAAATGATGCTCTGACAATACAGGAATATGCCTTAAACGCGCAACTGAGACAGTCAAATGGTAGCTATTTCTATAGTGGAAAGGAGAAATCAGTTTAGAGTTCATGTGATGAGAAGTATGGACATCCTCGCCATGAACTTCAGCACAACATCCCATTTCTATAGCAAATATGCCATCTTCTTCAGCATCTACAGGGAGAAGGGAGCATTTAGGTATTAAGCTCTCATGTGAGAGAGAATTTGTTTTTCCTCAGGTGCTTCCTCCTCAGACCAATTCTGAATGCAGGGTGGCCTCATCGGGTATCACAATGTCTTCCATCAGTTTTCATCTCTTTAGCAATTTGTTCCTTGTTCCATTCTCTGCTGCCTCCTTCTTTCTTTCTCTCTGGATCCATGTTTTCCAGGAGATGTTTGCGCACGCAGCTCTCTCCTGCATGCATCTCTTCTGTCTCAACCTTTTCTCCAGAATGACTTTTGCCATCTCTTTACTCATCTCACCAACAGTGTAGTTCTCCACAGCTAAAGGTCCGTATTCTTACTGTTGGGCACTTTGGCTCAGAACACCACCCAGGAGTCTTCTAGCACCTTCTTTTGTCATCCTGCTAGAGCATTGAAAAAGATGAGATACATAATAATGGAAGATACTTCTTCCTGCTTGTCACTGGGCTCACTGCATAAAAGCAATACTGGGTAACTTTGTGCCGAGTATAAACATCCCTGGTGCAAAAGTTCAGCACATTGAACAGTACGAAACACCTAGGTAATGTCTCATTTAAATGTGAAGTAGTTATCTTGATGGCTAAATACTCTGTAACCGTTCAGACCAAAGGATAACTCCAAGTCAAAATACTTTATAACACATTGCCCCATGATTCTGTATTCAATAGCAATCTTAAATAAGAATAATAAACAAGAAGGACAGTGTCAAAATTACAAATAATTAGGAGTTTTAGCCCATACTTTGTCATTATGATCAAATGATTTTTTGGGTTGGCATAAAGAGAAGTAATCCTGAGGGACTGGCTTTGTACTTCAATGTAATATAAAAGCTGCATATTATGTAGAATGAGGGGGAACAAAAGGTTTTGCTTATCCCAGGATTATAATTGCTTTATCTTGCCAAAATTTCTCATTGGATCAAATACAAAGACCTTCATTCAGTAGTTAACAAGGCTTTCTTCAAGAAAATTCCTCTTGGCCTCATCATTTTCTCTACAGTTTTCACAGTCTTACAGGCAAATCACAGCTGCCCAATGGCACAATTAATCAGTCATGGTATAGTACTAGATATACATTATATGCCTTTGTAGGTATGTGGGGGTGTGTGTGCATATGATGTAATGATGTGCAAAATGCAGAATGCACATTATTTAAAATATAAGATGAAAATGCTATTTCAATCACTGCTAATTTGCATTTCATATTCCCAAAACATCATAATACTATTATAAGGTATTGATCCAAGCATGATCATTTGATTTCACATCAATACTAATATGACTTTTCTGTGATCTGTTGACATGTGAGATTTTCTGAGTGAAATACATACATACCAATATCCAAATATTTTCTCTAGTAAAACTGGATTCATCTGTTCTGTATGA
Organism: Falco peregrinus; assembly: GCF_023634155.1. Lineage (NCBI taxonomy): Eukaryota > Metazoa > Chordata > Aves > Falconiformes > Falconidae > Falco > Falco peregrinus. The sequence continues at coordinate 55,178,177 of NC_073722.1, read as the reverse complement.
AAAGCTGTTGGTAAAAAAGTAGATGACCCTGCCCTAAAACTTGAATTTAGATTTTACTGGTAGATTTAGATTTTTATTCTTACTACTTTCCCCAAATCTCTTTCCTTTGCCTCTTTGATATAGTCGTGGCTTTCTGATACTGTTTGTTGTCTGGAGCCATATTCAGTATCCTGAGCACTGAGCACAGGCAGCAGAAGTGGTTATGCCATTTAGGAGCAAGAGTTGCTCAAAATCTCATTCCCATCCTCAATGTGATTGCTCGGGACCTGCCATAAAGACTGCTGGAATAACTTCTACTGAACCTCTCTGGATTATGTAAATAATATAGTTTATTATGAAACAATTCTTACTTTGATGATTTTTGCATACAGATGCCAAAATCATATGGGTCCCACACTCCCATTTCTTCTCTCCCACTAGACAGTCATACAGGACGATACTCAACTAGCCTTCAATATCAATGCTGCTGATGTAGTTCTTCCTGCTAAATCCCTGTTTTTAACATTAACCAAGAGTTTAAGCTGACACCATTATGTTGATTTTTCCTGGTGGTTACCAACTTGAGATCTACCCAGTGGTCAGGGGTAATTACCCACCTTTGCTGCAGATATCCAGACAGACCTCCCTTTCCCCACCTGAACACACACATGTACCCACAGAGCCAACATGGTTTCTGCTAAAGACAACAGCAACATCTCCATTGATTCACTTGAAACAGACTTGGATCTCACTGGCATGGAAAGCCTGAAGGGGAGCATGCAGCATGCTCCGGGAGGAGTGCTACGTGCTGATGATGCTCAGTCACTAGTGTCACTGAAATCAGCACATAGAATGCAATTGCTTTTATCTCACCTGACTATCTATGGGGCCTGAGCAAAAAAATAGCTGAAAGCAGATCCATCACATATTCATCCCAAAATGAGCCATCTCAGTTTCCTCACAGAAGCCAAGGGACCCAAGGGACAGCCAGAGCTTGTCACTTGCCTCAGGTGAGATGCGCTTCTTTCCCATCACCTGCCAAGACCTGAAAATGGTTCACAGCCTCAAAATCCAACTAAAGCCATCACTGCTTCTGGAGCGTGGGGTTGCTGCTGGGGGCTCTTCCATCTTCCTTTATGTATGACAGAGCTGTGATCCTTCTTTTCCACATGAAGTTATACTTCATGTTGAAGACTACCAAGAAGCTGAAGTAAGGGTAGAGGAATCCAGTTCCTGCCTGGGACAGGTCAATACGGTCACAATATTCACCTTCAATTCTAGGCACCATTTTTCCATACACTTTCAGATGGAGTCCACGTTGCAGGAAAATAAACCCCCGAGAACTTCAGGCTCATCAGGCTTCAAAACTTCTTTCTAGTCCCAGTGGTCTTCTAAACCAAACCTGCAATATTGGAAGTAATAAAAGCAAGAGTAAATGCAATGAGTTAACATTACACAGGAACACCATGTCCATCCCACACACCCAGCCACAACACAGTTACTAGGTAAAAACTTCATTGGTACTCCAGAGCCTACTCAGCAGGGGAAAAACTCTAACAGTTGATCCAAAGTAATTTAAATTTAAATTGTGAGCTTCTCAGACACTTACCATGTCCTGTTTGGTTCCCTGAATAGACAGTGTATAGACACAATGTATATCAGTGTATGTCCTACCATGTACTTACTTTCACACATCACTTTCTTTATTTTTGAAGATATCAGCATATTTCAGGATACAATTACAGAACCTGAAAACTCAATTAATGTGCTATTTACATGAGTATTAACTAGAACAATGCCTATAAATGCATTAGAAAAAAAATCTTCTTACAGATTGCAAATAAACTTTTAAGAACTGACCCAGTGCCAATCCTTTCAGCACCTGTCTGGATATAGGCAATTATTTTAGTTAATGGCACAGCACAAGGTCCCAGAGTACACACATAAACCCACATTTTCCAGGAGAGATTCAAGCAGGGATTACATAAAAGGTTTTAGTAAAAACTGCAGTCTTGTTCTCATCTGAAGCTATTACCCAGTCTTGTTCTTTATGAATGTAAACAGATAATTTACCCTTAATTTAAGGCCCCTTCACATAAAGCATAATCAGCTTAAGGAAGATATGTGGTCAGCATAAAAAAGATGTAATTTACATCTTACATCTGCTTTTCATACAAGTTGAGCTCTGCCTCCTGTTGTCTCCAGCAAATGGAAACTTCTATACTGTCTTCCCTCTCCAGCCAACACTTGCCAGGTATTTTCACTCCCTTTTCAGAAATCCTAATAGAGGGAGTCTGGGTTTGACCACTGAAGTCTGAATGTCCCACCAACCCCTTTCTTGCACTCCTGTAGCAAAAGACGGACCTTACGGAGCCTGTGAAATAATTTTGACTGCAGTAAAATGAAAAGATTGTTGATTGGCAGGAAGGCATTGGTGTACTTTCCAGGTTAGCACTTCAGGCTGACTAGTAGTAATTTGATTGATTGATTGATTTGAATAATTTTTACTGGGAGGCTAAAAATGACCAGCTGCCAGTAGCATGTTGCTTTTGTATAGGGGCCTGGGACCATCCATCAGGAATCATTTTCAAACTGGAGTGCTACTTAAAAAAGGCAGAGCAAAGACAGCCAAGCTTTGATAAGTTGCCTTACAGAAACAATATAGCTGATACCAACAAATCAAGCGGAGGAGCCACAGAGAAATGTAACCGGGGCTGGATCCACAGCGTTGATACGCCAGCCAAGAGCAGCGGTCTAGCTGTGGCCCCTGTAACAACAGCTGCTATGTACCCAGGGACTGTTGGTGGGAACGGAGCTCCGATTTTTAACCTGAGCAAACTCTCTGTATTTGAATCCCTAGGGAAAATGTCCCAGCCCATTTGACTAGGTGTTTCTTGCTCACCATTGAAGACTATTTACCATTAGTCTCCAAGGCATGCAGCCTTGCTCTGACCTGTGGCTCCTGACAGCACAGAAGGGCACGTTACAGTTCTATGTGGGAGCTGCTGTGTACCTCAGCAGAGCCAACACAGAGACCTTTGATTAAACAGCTTAACACTATTTCCTTCTGCTAACACATTCCCTTGTACCTTGCCTGAAGGCACAGTGCATCTTTACAGGCAGGAATTCAGGATTGTCAAACCCTGCCTCCCTGTCACTGGCTACTTATTCTGAGAAAAGAGGCCTTTTTAACTTTCCTGTGACCTCTTGACTTAGACATCGTTATCCTTCACTGTGGGAAGAACATACCTTTCCATCTTTCTTACTGTCTCATTCAACCTCATTGGATTCATTGACACAAACAGGCATAGAAACATAAAATTGCCGTAATTGGGTCAGGCCATAGGTCTGATAGTGGCCAGTGATGATTGCTTAGAGAAAGAACAGAAGAAACAGGGCACAAACAGAAGGACCCTCCTCTTGGCAAATCTCCTCTGCTACCAGCAGTTTCAAGGCCATCATAGCACTGGAATTTGTATCCAGACCATCACCTTATGATGCAAATACCAAAATACCAAATAACAGCAAGTAACAAACCTTTGATTTCTTTTAAACTCGTAAGCATGCTTTTCATTAAACAACACAAATATCTACCTGCAACGTGACATGGATCTTTATGTGTGAGTAATCGGTGTGCTTTGCTGTGCTTCTGTGCTTGCAAGAAGATAGATGGAATGGCACTTTTTGGGCACAGTAGGCAAATAAAGTACATTTTTTTCTAACAGCATTTCCTTAAATCTCTTTTAAGCTATTTTCACTGTGCTCTCTCTCCTCTTATCCTACTCTGCACATTTTATGAGGGGCCTCTCAATTTCTGTGATCCAATCTTCTCGTTCCCCAGCCCCATTACTGACAAAGGCGTCACACTCACACTCCATACCTTTGTAACTAGGTTAAGGATCAGCTTGCACAGGCAAGCTGCAGTCCCGCAGGCTATTCAACACTAAAGGCCTAATCTACACTCTGCTGAAATCGTAGTCTTTAAAAGGTTCAGTAGGTTTTGACTAACTTCATCAAGCTTAGAGGCAAGGCCCTATAAAAGTCATTACTAAATGTGCCCCAGTGAGCAGCACATTGCACTCTGTAACTTGCTAGTTTTGCAATACGGCACATTTTTTCTACCATTTGAAATACAACTCAGTCCTACTATTTCTCCTGTGTGCTGCTCTGAAAAGGGCATCAAGTATCCCTAGATATGGTTTTAAAAAACCAAAAGGCATGATATTAAATTATATTCAATATCAATATTTACATAACTGGGAAAAGCATTGCTGACAAAACAGACGCTTAAGACTACATAATTTGAAATGTGTGGGGAGCTTTTTTTCTTGCTAAAGAGTGTAGATTGGTGCAGGTAAAGACTCTGCTGGGTGCAGCTGAATGGACAAGCCCAAACTCAAACTGTGGTCTTTTTTTTTTTTTTTTAAATTAATGGGACTGAAACCAAACAGTTCATAAGGCAAGCAACAGCCAGGCCTCCTAACTTTTGGGTTTATGAACCTCCCTATATTTATCCCATCAGGGAACAAAGAAAAGAAGTGTCCAGATCTGGGCCTCTGTGGCTAGCTGATGCCAGGAGCATGGTTGGGAGCTGCAGCAAGGCATCTCCGCCGGTGTCCGAGCTGCAGCAGTGCCCTGCTGCCTGCTGTCCTTTGCTCGCAATGACTGAGAGCTTTGACCCGGCCACATCTCTGCTTCTGGAGGGAAAAGCAAAGCCTTCTCTTAAGGGCTATTTCAGCTTCCAAGACCCTTGTTCTGCCGTGGCTGTCCTAGCAGCTGCCCAACGAGCATTTCTGCCTTTCACATCCTCTTCTCCTGCTTACACAGTCTACAGCTAGCATTTTCCTCTTTTTTTTTTTTTTTAATCTCAGAAAGGCCTCCCCGCCTAATCTAATTCCCGCTCCTTTGTCACAAGCAGATGTCACTTTTACATCTGTGCGTCTGCTGAAGCGCCCCGTCTCCTCCAGCCCAGCAGATGTTGCCGCCGCCGAGGCAGCAGCGGCCGCGGGGGGAAAAGCAAAGCGCAGGTCCCTCTGCTGGCGGCCGCCTGCGCGCCCCGGCCGCGGAAAGGCACCCAGGAAAACAGGGGCATCGTCACCGTTATTTTATAATTATTATTATTATCACTACTATTGTTGTTGTTGTTGTTATCATCATCATCATTATTAGCATCATCATTATTATCATTGCAGATCCCCCCATCCCAACTGATTACGCAGCAGCAGGCCAGCCAAGAGCGCAGCCGAGCCGGCGCAGAGGCGCGCAGAGGCGCGCAGCGGGAGGGATGCTGCCCTGGTACGCGGGCCGGGCCCCGTGCGACAGCCGGCCTGCGCGGGCAGCGGGAGCGGGGCAGCAGAGCCCACAAAAAGGGGGATCCCCCCCGCCTCCCCGGGCTGGCGGGTAGCCCCGGGGTGCGGCAGGAGCAGGGACGTGTCCCCGCACAGGCACGCTTCGGCCGGGGGACAGCCAGCACGTGCCACCGGCCCCCCCGGTCCCGCCACCTGCCGCGGCCGTGCTGCGCGCCCCGTCCGGCGAGGGCCCGGCGGCGGCCGGTGGGTTGCTCGGCGGCCCCCTCCGAACCACGCGGTGCGGAAGGAGCCCTCGGCGGTATCTAACGCTACCGCAGCGGTGGGACGGCGGGCAGCCCGCGGAACGGCGGCGCGGTCGGAGCGGGGCCGGAGGGGCCCGGGCGGCGCTTTCCCATGGCCGGCGGCGGCCGCACAAAGGCGCGCTGTTCCCTGTTTTGTTCCGCTGCCTCCGAGCATTCCTCTGGCAGCCCGGGGGGAGCGGGCCCGGCCCCTCTCAGTCCCGGAGGGGAGGAAAGAAAAGTGGCTTTTACACGCCCGGCGTGTTTTTCTCCGGCACCCGGCCCCGCCGCTCCGCCCGCCGCCGCGCATCCTGCGCATCCTCCGCACCCCGCGCTGCCCGGCTGGGCCGGAGTTTGCGGAGTTTGCGACCGAGACAAAAGGGCTTTTCTGAAAGAAGGGAGAAAAGGAAGAAAAAAAGGAAAAAAAAAAGAGAGAGAGGGGTGAAGCAACCAGGAGGCTCTAATTCTATTTGCGTCGCCTGGAAATCAGAAGGGGTTTTTCCACACTTCGCCATGATTTGATTATTCCTTGGAGATGGTTTCTGCGCCCCCAGCCAGACGCGTGGGGGAAGGCGCTGAGGCAGTTGGCCTATAGTGGCAGTAATCAAATTACCCATTTGCTACAACTTTTTTCGGCAGAGCCGCTCGCGTGTAGAAAGAACAACTGGAGCCCAAACGCCGCGCAGGGGGAGCCGGGGAGCGGGCGAAACCCACCTCGGGGGGGCCCAGAACAGGAGCCGGCCGCGCCGGGGCCAGCGGGGCAGCCGGGGGGAGGCGGGGGGCAGGTGCCGGGGTGGGCACCGCCGCTTTCGGCGCCGGGCTCGGTGCGGA